>NC_090250.1:43219239-43224239 GCF_037325665.1 Littorina saxatilis
CTCTCGCTCTCCAGTGTAGATGTTAATTTCCATAATTTTTCGCTGCCATTGAAGCTTCGTTTTGGTCAGCGTATTTCACACCACATGGAATTAAATGAAAAACTGCACATAATAAATAGCAAGGTAACGCCGGGGTTTGTCTGGTACACCCTTCACAACACCACACGCCTTTTTTTCTAAATCTTGTATGGACTAAACCAAAACAACAACATGTCACATACAAGGACACAGCAAAAATTAATGGCCCAACCCGTGTTTCCGTATGACCCGATATGCACCTGCACAGCTTGAAATTGGTCATATATCTGTCAAGATTTATAATTCTATCGTTCGCTTTTGGAGACACAGACTGCTATTTTGACGCATTTTCCCGATTTCATACTGTTATCGTGAGCTTTTTTTCCGTTCAGGAAGTAACACAATGAACAAAAGACATAAGACATGAAAAAGGCCAACCATCGTAACATGTGGGTCAGTGCGTACAACGTTTTGGTTTACGTGCTATGTTTTGGCAGGTTGTAGATAAAATTGTTGTGAAATCAGCGTTTCCCAGACCAAGTGCAGAACTTTATTTTTACAATTAGTCAAGTTTGGACTGAATGTTTTAACATGGACTGGGAACTTGTGTGTGTGTGTGTGTGTGTGTGTGTGTGTGTGTGTGTGTGTGTTTGTTTGTTTGTGTGTGTGTGTGTGTGTGTGGTGTGTGTGTGTGTGTTTGTGTGTGTTTGTGTTTGTGTGTGTGCGTGTGTGTGTGTTTGTGTGTGGTGTGTGTGTGTGTTTGTGTGGTGTGTGTGTGTGTGTGTGTGTGTGTGTGTGTGTGTGTGTGTGTGTGACCAGCAATTCCAGGAAAACTACTGAGCAGATCTTTATGAAACTTTAAATCGAGCGACGCCACTGACTGAGCTATCTCCCCGCCACATGCTAGAATGTTAGCATTAGTTCAAACCCCTTTTCTGGCCACGTCTTGGAATTACCTTGCTGTGTCGGGGAGGCAGTTGATGGACGTACAATGGTGCCTGGGAAATGAGGCCCCTCCGATGACAGGACATCTCTAAAGAACGGGCATCTGTTTTCCCTTTGTATATTGTCTGTACGGACATATCCTTGACTTAACAAGGCTACCTGCAAAGTAGGGACATTTTCAGCTTGTCTCAAGGTCGTCCTTTCATCGCATACACCCCTGTCAGGGCTCCCCAAACTGTGCGTCCGTGCGTCCTATATGCACTAGAAGACGAAAACACGTACTAGAAATTCATGGAAGGGGTCCCACAACGCACTAAAACTGAAAAGAGCGGGTCCCAGGACGCAATACATATCCGTTATGATGCGTCCCATCGGGGTTTGCCCTTTGCGCCCCCGTCTCATTGGGCCCCAGTCTCATTGGGCCCCAGTCTCATTGGGCCCCCACACTTTTTTGTAGCAATAACAAAACGTGTCATTGGGCCCCCGTCTCATTGGGCCCCCGGGCCGTCTCATTGGGCCCCCGTCTCATTGGGTCCCCGTCTCATTGGGCCCCCACACTTTTTGTCGCAATAACCAAACGTGTCATTGGGCCCCCGTCTCTTTGGGCCCCCAGCATAATAATCAAGCCTGAACGGTATATTCTGTATTTCAGCCATGCAAAGGTACAACCCCTCCACGTTAAAGGCACAGTAAGCCTCCCGTAAGCCATCACAGACCCTCCCTCGGCTATCCCATCTCTAACCCTGAACCCACCACCTAATTCACGCACACCAGTCTTTCCGTCCAAACAATGGCGCCTGCAAAACATGGGGCACACGTCATCAGTTTCCCCGCATATTTATTTATTTATTTATTTACGAGGATTTATATCGCGCACGTATCTCACCACACAAGGCGACCCAAGGCGCATGTTACCTATTAATGCAGTGTGAGATGGAATTTTTTTACACAATATATCACGCATTCACATCGGCCAGTAGATCGACTGCCTTTAGGCGCTGCATCCACCTTTCACGGCCTATTATTCCAGGTCACACGGGTATTTTGGTGGACATTTTTTATCTACGCCTACACAATTTTGCCAGGAAAGACCCTTTTGTCAATCGTGGGATCTTTAACGTGCACACCCCAATGTAGTGTACACGAAGGGACCTCGGTTTTTCGTCTCATCCGAAAGATTAGCACTTGAACCCACCACCTAGGTTAGGAAAGGGGGGAGAAAATAGCGGCCTGATCCAGGGTCGAACACGCAACCTCTCGATTCCGAGCGCAAGTGCGTTACCACTCGGCCACCCAGTGGCATACTCAAAAACAGGTGACGTGTTCGTTTCCGTAGGATAATTATGGCCGTGACGAAATATATTTATCTTCCTGACGTGTTTTTCAAACAAAATTTAAAAAAATGTCTATCCGAATGTTGTATTTTCGCCTTACGCGACTTGTTAGTTGTTGTTTTTACGTTTAGTCACGTTTTGACTAAATGTTTTAACATAGAGGGGGAATCGAGACGAGGGTCGTGGTGTATGTATGTGTGTGTGTGTGTGTGTGTGTGTGTGTGTGTGTGTGTGTGTGTGTGTGGTTTGTGTGTGTGTGTGTGTGGTGTGTGTGTGTGTGTGTGTCTGTCTGTGTGTGTGTGTGTCTGTCTGTGCGTGTGTGTGTAGAGCGATTCAGACCAAACTACTGGACCGATCTTTATGACATTTTACATGAGAGTTCCTGGGAATGATATCCCCGGATGTTTTTTTCTTTTTTTCGATAAATACCTTTGATGACGTCATATCCGGCTTTTTGTAAAAGTTGAGGCGGCACTGTCACACCCTCATTTTTCAATCAAATTGATTGAAATTTTGGCCAAGCAATCTTCGACAAAGGCCGGACTTTGGTATTGCATTTCAGCTTGGTGGTTTAACAATTAATTAATGACTTTGGTCATTAAAAATCTAAAAATTGTAAAAAAAATATTTTTTTTATAAAACGATCCAAATTTACGTTCATCTTATTCTTCAAAACAAGCTCTGAAAATTAAAAATATAAAAATTATGATCAAAATAAAATTTTCGAAATCAATCTAAAAACACTTTCATCTTATTCCTTGTCGGTTCCTGATTCCAAAAACATATAGATATGATATGTTTGGATTAAAAACACGCTCAGAAAGTTAAAACGAAGAGAGGTACAGAAAAGCGTGCTATCCTTCTCAGCGCAACTACTACCCCGCTCTTCTTGTCAATGTCACTGCCTTTGCCACGAGCGGTGGACTGACGATGCTACGAGTATACGGTCTTACTGAAAAATTGCATTGCGTTCAGTTTCATTCTGTGAGTTCGACAGCTTAATTGACTAAATGTTGTATTTTCGCCTTACGCGACTTGTTTTAAAGTTCCGGTCCAAGGTCAAACTGATATGACATAGCAAGCCATGTTGGAGTTCAAAGTGGGCGACGAGGTCGCGGGAATGAGCGTATCAGTGAGGAGAGGGGGTGGGGGAAGGGGGGGGGGGGGCAAGGCGGTCCACGTACTTGTCTATGATAATTTTAAAAAATACCGATAAGCGAGTTTTGTCGGTGGGTGCTTTACGGAACAGCAAGGTACCGCCCATGCATCCTCTGAGTGTGAAATGCCGACCCGCTCACTTGAAATCTAAATGACCTAAGTTCGGACAATCAAGTGAAATTGCGTCTCTCGCGTTACGTCAAATGTATCTTTACGTCATTTCCCATCCGTCTTGAGTCGGTTCTAAATCTGTCGCTCTCTATTCAACAAGAAAAGCGAAGCAACCGAAACGCATGTTGAACATGGTTTATCTTGTGAGATTGTTGTGTGTCAAACGCATTTGATCTGTGAATATTCATCACGTCAGGAGTATTACTCTGATTGGCTGACCCAGGTCACGAGAATTCTTTGACTGACAGGCATAATGAGGTAGGAGCGCTCAAGTTCCAATTTTGGCTGTTCTGTCTCATTCGCGGGGTCGTTTCGAAATTTGTTTTGGTCGAATTAAACGGTAATAAAACCGTTATTTCTAATATGCGGACTGTTAGCAAATGATAACAGTCATGTCTCACAAACGATATCAGCATTCGCCTAAAAGGCTCATGCTTGATATCTTTTTTCTCGACATGCCTGTTATCATTTGCTAACAGTCAGCATATTAGAAATAACTCATACTGATGACTCAGCCTCTTACGAAATCGTTTTTTAGTACGCCGGTGCTTCAAACAGCCTTTTGGCGACCCAGAACTCATTGCCCGAAGCTGGTCAAGGGTCACGCAGAGACCGACTGACCATCACGTCATCAATGTCAAACACACTGACCTACCGTCGCACTTGTCCCCCTTAAACTATGTGACAATTGCAAATGTTTCTCTGTTTGAGGTGACGTCAGAGCGTAAACTATACAGACCCACCGCCTTTTGAAGCGGGAGGGAAAACAAGCGGCGACAGGCTAATAAAATCAGCGCCGATCTAAAATTAAAGGGACGGCGAAATGGCAGCTAGCCACGACAACGCTATACTTCACACGCCGTGACCCTTCGATTTTGGTGATTTACACCTGCACCGCTTGTCATTCAAACGTTCGTTAAATAAATCATGAGGCTTGGAAGGGCGGGGTTGATCAGGGGCATGCCGCTAAGTGGGAAGGAGAAGACGAGAATGATGTAGCAGAACTGTCCACAGACAAGTTCTTTTCTACCCTGATCGCTGAGAGTCGGAGAGGCAGGATCCGGGACGGTGACGAGAAGAAACGGAATTAACATTTTGTGTGAAACCTCACCGCACCTGCAATGACAGTTAGGTAAGATGGCGCGATCGTTTTTTTGTGTGTGTGCATCTTATTGCTGAAATTGTTTGTGTTTTGTGACCTTTCTTGAGACGCTGTTATGCATCTCATTAAATCAGTTTCCGCAATTTTGTGTTTTTCGCAGTAGTTAGTGTTCCGGTGATAAACTCTCCTGTTAACTGTTTGTCCCGTAGTTCAAAATAAGACTTTATTTTATCATTTTCGTCCGAGATATTTATTCATATAGTCAAGTGCGT
>NC_090250.1:43229239-43236739 GCF_037325665.1 Littorina saxatilis
ACAACCCGTCCCCCAACCAGAACAACCCATTCCCGTCCCTCAACCAGAACAACCCGTCCCCCAACCAGAACAACCAGTTCCAGCCCCTCAACCAGAACAACCCGTCCCCCAACCAGAACAACCAATTCGCACAGAACAACCAGTTCAACCAGAACTTAGACCAGGTGTTCTCCGCAGGGAGCAACTCCCGTTTTCCTGAGTCCAATTTCTTTGGCCCCGAGCGATTTGGCAACGTTCCCAGAAACGCAGGAGTAAGCAGCCCCTTCGGCTTCTACGGTTTTCAAGGAATGAACCCGCTTTCTTCCGGCAACCCGCTCGGCGGAAGCGGAAGCGGAAGTGGAAGCGGAAGCGGAAATGACGTCAGCTATGACGTGAACAGAAACCAAGGAACGAAGCAAACACCTTTCGAGGGACTGAATCCCTTTGACATCGATAACAAATTCCCCATTGGAAGCACTATAAGAAGAAAACGACAAGCCACGTATGTATTGCGTTGACATTATCTTCATCTGAAACAAGCTCTCGTTATTGTCAGTATACTATTCGTGTTCACCCAGTTATTTAGGTTTTGGGAGTGCTGAGTAGTTCCTTGAGTTGTCTAAGTTCTGTGTGTGACAATTTAAGTTTCTATTTTAATCTTGTTGCTTTTGTTGGTAGTTGACTCAACAACAACCACGACGACAACAACAACATCAGCAAAACTAGTTGATTATCCTTAATCTAATGTGAAATTGCAGTTCGCTTTTTAATGCCGATTCTTATGTATATGTGGTTTTTATAAGTCATGTGAATTGATTCATTAATAGGACTGCTCCTGTACTGACTACGTTCAAAACAAATGGATGTTTTTTCTTCATGTTCGCAGGCCGGAGGGTAGGATAGAAGGAGCCTGCGAGTCTGAGACTATGCTACTGAGAGAGTACAACAACTACGGGGACCGCTGTTACGTCGTCAACCCTGAGATGCAACAACACATGTTTGTCACGTGCAGGTTAGTAAGTTCGTTCGTTCGTTAGTTAGTTAGTTAGTTAGTTAGTGAGACGTTAGATTTTTGTATTTCTTGTCGTTCGCCTTTTTTCATGAGATGTATGAATGAAATGTTCCAAATAGAATGACAGACAAAAAGAGAAAAAACAAGTCGCGTAAGGCAAAATTACTACATGTAGTCAAGCTGTGGAACTCACAGAATGAAACTGAACGCACTGCATTTTTTCGCAATGACCGTAGTCCGCCGCTTGTGCAAAACGGAGTGAAACTGACGAGCCTGTTTAGCGCGGTAGTGGTTTCGCTGTGCTGCATAGCACGCTTTTCTGTGCCTCTCTTCGTTTTAACTTTCTGAGCGTGTTTTTATTCCAAACACATCATATCTATATGTTTTTGGAATCAGGAACCAACAAGGAATAAGATGAAATTGCTTTTAAATCGATTTCGGAAATTTAGTTTTAATTATAATTTTTATATTTTTAATTTTCAGAGCTTGTTTTTAATCCAAATATAACATAATTATATGTTTTTGGAATCATAAAACAATAAAGAATACGATAAACGTAATTTCGGATCGTTTTATAAAAAAATAATTTTAATTACAATTTTCAGATTTTTAATGACCAAAATCATTAATTAAATTTTAAGCCTCCAAGCTGAAATGCAATACCAAAGTCCGGCCTTTGTCGAAGATTGCTTTGCCAAAATTTCAATCAATTTGATTGAAAAATGAGGGTGTGACAGTGCCGCCTCAACTTTTACAAAATGCCGAATATGACGTCATCAAAGACATTTATCGAAAAAATGAAACAAGTCGCGTAAGGCGAAATTACTACATTTAGTCAAGCTGTGGAACTCACAGAATGAAAATGAACGTAGTCCGCCGCTAGTGCAAAAGGTAGTGAAAGTGACGAGCCTGTCATAGCACGCTTTACTGTACCTCTCTTCGTTTTAACTTTCTGAGCGTTTTTTTAATCCAAACATATCAGAGCTTGTTTTTAATCCAAATATAACATATTTATATGTTTTTGGAATCAGGAAATGATGAAGAATAAGATAAACGTAAATTTGGATCGTTTTATAAAAAAAATGGTTTTTTTTACAATTTTTAGATTTTTAATGATCATCGTCATTAATTAATTTTTAAGCCACCAAGCTGAAATGCGATACCTAAGTCCGGCCTTCGTCGAAGATTGTTTGGCCAAAATTTCAATCAATTTGATTGAAAAATCAGGGTGTGACAGTGCCGCCTCAACTTTTACAAAAAGCCGGATATGACGTCATCAAAGACATTCATCGAAAAAAGAAAACAACGTCCGGGGATGTTATACCCAGGAACTCTCATGTCAAATTTCATAAAGATCGGTCCAGTAGTTTACTCTGAATCGCTCTACACACACACACGCACACACACACACATACACACACACAACACATACACACACACACACACACATACACCACGACCCTTGTCTCGATTCCCCTCTTTATGTTAACACACTTAGTCAAAACTTGACTAAATGTAAAAAGGATAGATATAAGCTTCTCACAAAAAGTTAAGGATCACTTGCACACAAATTCATAACTTTCCAAATAAGAAAGTCAATGCGATGCTATTTGGCAAACGTTTAATTCAATGCTTTAGTGATAATGATACAACATTTCCTTCAATTTCGAGCAATCGTTTGGTCTGTACATTTTATCAAAGTGTGTACGTATCAAAATTTAATTTCACAAAGTCGTCGAAATCACAAGACATGGCATTCAGATGCTCCCAAAAGTTAATAATAATAATAATAATAATAAATGAGCATTTATATAGCGCAACATCATAACTTTACAAGTATGCTCTTTGCGCTTGACACATTTAAAATTAAAACACAGTTATACAAGCATTTACATCTACATTCATAGTCAACAACATTGGGTGTGCACGTTAAAGATCCAACGATTGACAAAAGGGTCTTTCCTGGCAAAAATTGCTTAGGCACAGTTAATAATTGTCTACCTATACCCGTGTGACTTGGAATAATAGGCCGTGAAAGGTAAATATGCGCCGAAATGGCTGCAATTACTGGCCGTATAAAATTTCATCTCACACGGCATCACTGCAGAGCGCCTAGAACTGTACCCACGGAATATGCGCGATATAAGCCTCATTGATTGATTGAATTAAAAGCATACACCATCAAACATACATTACAAAAGATTCTTCCACTAACTAATTAATAAAAACATGAATAAAATAGGTAGTAAAAAACAAGGAAATACCAGCTGAATACCCTTAATCAAACAGAACATGTTATCAACAATGCTGAAAACAGTCCTAGATGTTTATATACATTATCACTAAAACAACAAATACACTACATGTAGCCTACTGATGGACTGAGTTAAGTAATGCATGTAACCGCCCTGGTTGTTCTGGCACTCGACGCAGCGAGTCCTCATAGAATTAACCAGGGTGGTGAAGATCCTCTGTGGAAGCGCCTGCCACTCAGCCTGCAGCATCTGGTAGAGGTGCTGGACATCGCTGGGAGGGGGTGGTTGCTCCTCACTTTGTGATCCAACTCATCCCAGAGGTTCTCAATCGGGTTGAGATCGGGACTGCATGCTGGCCACTTCATTCTGTTGACTCCAGACTGCTGCAGGAAGTCGTTGACCACCCTTTCCCTGTGGGGGCGAGCGTTGTCATCCTGGTAGACAGCCTGCGGTCCCATCTGCTACAGTGTAGGCACAGCCAGCGGTCAAAGGATCTCATCCCGGTATCGGAGGCCAGTCAGGTTACCCTGTACATGAGACAAGGGTGTTCTGTGGTGAAGGCTGAAGGCCCCCCAGACCATTACAGAACCTCCACCAAAGGCCACCTTTTCTTGGACAGTGGCGTCAATGTAGCGTTCCCCTTGGCGCCTCCAGACCCTCAGTCGGTCGTCGTTGTGGTTCAGGGTGAAGCGTGATTCATCACTGAACAGGACCTGGGGCCATTGCTGACGTGTCCACCTCACGTGACGTCTGCAGAAGGCGCGGCGTGCTGCCCTATGGGATGGAGTTAAGCGTGGCCGTACAGCTGGGCGACGAGAACGGAGGTTAAACCCATGAAGGCGATTCCGTATGGTCTGCTGGCTGATGTTGGTGTTAGTAGCCACCCTCAGCTGCCTTCGTATAATGCTAGAAGAGGCTGTTCCTATTTGCAAGGCTAGTCGTTCAATGAGACGATCTTCACGTGGAGTTGTCTTCTTTGGTCGCCCAGGTCTGCGTCTTTCCTGGACCCTCCCAGTGGCTGTGAAACGTTGAATCAGTCTGACAATGACCGAGATGGACACGTGAAGTCGCCTGGATACTTCTCGCTTGGGGACACCATCTTGGAACCATGCAACAGCTCGTCCCCTCTCAAACTCGTTCAATTTTCGTCGTGGAGGCATTGTCAGATAATGCCTAATACTGGTGGTATGTCTTCTCAAAAAGCCAAGCAAGTGAGAGCATCTCACAAATAAACAGCAGTGCTTGCACGTGCATAATGGGTTTTCCATGTGGCTTGTGCAATGTGTTCGGGCTGAACGGTCCAAAACAAGGCCCTTTTTCGCAAGTTTCCGCTTTTTCTGTTGCTACCAAGCTCAGTAGTAGAGAATCCCGTGCAATTTTCCCACTAACACAACATCGCCCACTTACAGCTGAACAAAAATTCATAACAATTTGGTTTGACTGAAAAATAAATAACAGTAGCGAACTGATTTTATTGAGCACCTGTTTTCTCATACTGATCCTTAACTTTTTGTGAGTAGTGTAGAAGTAGATGTGAACGTAATTAATGACAAACCAATCGTGATTATTTTAATAAGTGCTGCAAGCGGTCAATTACAATAGATTATATTCATTTTTGATTCCAACGGTGTATAATGGGCACCGCAACTAAAATGTACACAAAATAAAAATGTTTTCTTTTTACGGGATAAACCTGTGTCAGTGTATAAACCTGACCGCATGTTTCCACTTCTAAAGATATATATGTTTGGTTATTTGTTTGAACAGCAACCAGGCATGCTCCAAGTGCAACTACCCAGGCGGGTCCAGCCGCTGTATTGCTGACACTAGGGGGGTGGCAGTGTGGTCCTTCTGCGAGAATGGCCCCACGGGTCAAACCGTTGACCTAGATTTCATCCACATCCCGATCTCCTGCTCCTGCAAGGTCATCACGTGCTCCTAGGTCAACATTTTTCTGGCGTGACCTTTCAGTATTGGTTTTCGTCCAAGGGCACGACCTTGGTATTCTTTAAGATTGCGTTCATGAGTTTGATGTCCTGATGTGTTAGGATACTTTTGTTTTTTTGGGTTTTTTTGTTTTGTTATTTTGTTCACTTTTTTTTGTATGTCATCCGGTGCATAAATCAATCATTATTCCGACGAAAGACAATGCCAACGTGATGAAAAATGTGTCCAGCAAAAAAAAAATGTTATTAATGTGAGTGTATTTCCGTGTTAAATATGACACACCATGGATTGTGTGGATGGAAATGTGATAATATCTTCTTTTCCTGGCACAATGTCTCCGTAATTATCTTCTTCTTCTTCTTCGTCGTTCACTAGATGTCTCCATCATTTTGTGATTTGCGTGATGCAGCGCTTTTTCGCACCCAGGGGGTCCCGCATCTCCGACTTCGGCCTTAGACGTTGGTCAGGGGTCCGTCCACTAGACCAATTGCCTTCCTGGGCTGTTGAGCTTGGTCTGCCCGTGGTTCTATTTCGGAGTTTTCCTTCTCCTAGACTGGTTACCTGCCAGGGTTGACGAGTCCAGTCTACCCGTTTGGAGGTTGCTGAGATGACCGCTTGTGTCCTTGGGCCTCTGTGCCGTCACACCGGTACTGTCCAGCACACCTCCGTCTTCACCAGAGCCCCGTTAGCCAGCAACCAACCTGTCCGCCAAGGGAGAGCCCTACCAGTATACTTCTCACAATGATAAATCACCCCCATGTTTTAGGGACAGTGAGATTTCAGCGATTTTCTTCCGACGGCATAGCTTGGTTCTGTTTCACCACCATACCACGATGAGGAGGGGATGGTCTTTATGGTGGTCCATGATTATGACTTTAGAACTTTTTACAGTTGTGTACATTTTGTCGGCATATTTGAAGTGAGTTTTCCCCTTGTCTCCAATAGTGATGCAGTTTAAGCTGTTCACTTGAGTCACATTATTTCTTCTGCAAGGCAAGCAATCATACAGTTAACTACAAAACAACTTTTATTTGTAACGTAACGACATGAGTTGTTGTTGCTTGTGTTTTTTTAATCTGATTTACGCTTTGTTAAACATGATTTTAGGGGAATGTCCACAGAAGTACAGTTGAAGTTGATGTATTCCACTTTCAAACACGCTTGTTGGAACCAGTTTGGAACACAGTGTGACAAAATACATCGTTCTACGAGAAAACGTAGCAAACGACACATGATAACCACTATTGTTCAGTATTACCATATGGGCTACGTATACTTACAGAACTATGTACTATGACTATAATTATGCCACACTGTGTTCAAAATAGGTGTTCAAAATTGGTTAAAAAAATGTGTTCACTTCAGCTGAAAGTGTAGATGATAACTGCATCGTAATACTGACTAAAGATTCAGTGAACATAAATGATTGAACAAATTGATAAAAGGAAGTGATGTTTAGTATACAATAAATGCGTGGAAAATTCAGTGACGCCTTGGCTACTAAATGCAAACCTTTTTAATGGCAATAAAGTTTGTACATTAGTAACAGATGAATGCAGAAATGGGAAGTGAAAAAGAATAATATCAACAAAATGTAGTGTTCCGATATTGTTGTTTCTTTAGTTTTAATTTTACATTGTACCTGTCTTTATGCATATTTTCTTCTTTGTTTATTGAAAGTAAGCAAAGTTTTATCAATCACTACGTTGTCTTTCTTTGTTCTTGGATACAGCTAAACTTCTTTAATTTGTACTCTGATTTCTTCAGAATAACATCGTTGTAGGGCGGCTATTCAAATATAAAAACCCTTTCAATTGGAAAAAGGAACGATTAAGAGCTATGGAGAAAAAAAAACATATTCAAATTGTGTATAACGCTACTGACTGCAGACAATTATTGTTGTGTTTTGCCTGCAGCTTAACCTGTACTCATCGGACAGTAACGGTTAAAATCCATCACAAAATATTATTTTTCTGTATCATTTAAAGATTAGAATCATAGATAATGTGTAATTTCAAGCAATCACAGACGGTATTTTGTTTTTGTGTATATATAAATGATTTTGAATCAAAGATAATCTACAACAAACATAAATTTTGTTTCGTGAACGAGGACATCCTCGGTTTTACTCTCTCTCTTACGTATTTGGTGAAGGTCTGTGAGGGTTGTCTACCATTCTGGAGAGAATGCATTTACTTATTTTTTTCGTACATATATAGGCTGTATTATTTTGTCGTAAACGAGGTTGTCTTTATGTGTGTGCACTTTTATGCGCAAATAAAAACCAGACATTTTTCCACAATGGCT
>NC_090250.1:43241739-43246739 GCF_037325665.1 Littorina saxatilis
TTCAGAAACACTACTGATCTTCCCCATTTTTACATTTAGTCAAGTTTTGACAAAATGTTTTAACGTAGAGGGGGGAATCGAGACGAGGGTCGTGGTGTATGTATGTCTGTGTGTCTGTGTGTCTGTGTGTCTGTGTGTGTGTGTGTGTAGAGCGATTCAGACTAAACTACTGGACCGATCTTTATGAAATTTGACATGAGAGTTCCTGGGTATGAAATCCCCGAACGTTTTTTTCCTTTTTTTGATAAATGTCTTTGATGACGTCATATCCGGCTTTTCGTGAAAGTTGAGGCGGCACTGTCACGCCCTCATTTTTCAACCAAATTGGTTGAAATTTTGGTCAAGTAATCTTCGACAAAGCCCAGACTTCGGTATTGCATTTCAGCTTGGTGGCTTAAAAATTAATTAATGACTTTGGTCATTAAAAATCTGAAAATTGTAAAAAAAAATAAAAATTTATAAAACGATCCAAATTTACGTTCATCTTATTCTCCATCATTTTCTGATTCCAAAAAACATATAAATATGTTATATTTGGATTAAAAACAAGCTCTGAAAATTAAATATATAAAAATTATTATCAAAATTAAATTGTCGAAATCAATTTAAAAACACTTTCATCTTATTCCTTGTCGGTTCCTGATTCCAAAAACATATAGATATGATATGTTTGGATTAAAAACACGCTCAGAAAGTTAAAACAAAGAGAGGTACAGAAAAGCGTGCTATCCTTCTTAGCGCAACTACTACCCCGCTCTTCTTGTCAATTTCACTGCCTTTGCCATGAGCGGTGGACTGACGATGCTACGAGTATACGGTCTTGCTGAAAAATGGCATTGCGTTCAGTTTCATTCTGTGAGTTCGACAGCTACTTGACTAAATGTTGTATTTTCGCCTTACGCGACTTGTTGGTTCATATATTCTTCAAGTGTGTCTGAGCGCTCAGACATAATTCAGTTAAGTGTAATAGAAAGTTTTGATGTCTAAAAATAAATAAATATATATATATAAAAAAAAAACACCATGACGAACATGTATGATAATCATTTCCCAAATAACTCTTAATGCAAGACAGATAAAGACATGAAATTTTACACACTTACCACAAATTGAGCACTAAACATTGTGCTATTTTGACAAGAGTGTATTTTGCAGAATTTTTTTTTAATATTCTGAAATTATGACTTTTATGTGACTCTCTTAGGGATGTTTACATTTGCTCTTATGTTCCAATAAAATAGCAAAATGTGCCTTTGTTATCAATCATGCAGCACACACAATTTTATTTGATTTCATTAAATAGTTTTTTTAGATGTGTGGGAAATAGTGACGGTATGTGTGTAAAACGCGTTTTTGAGCAAGAATCTGGGCAGTTTTAAACGGTTTAATTGAAAGGGAAGTTTGTGGAACGCTTAGTTATAGACAATACGAAATATGTATACGTATGTCTTTGGAGTCTTGTCATCTTGGTGTTGAGATCAAAGTCAACGCCTACTCAGCTAAATTCCTTTGATTGTCTCATTATTATTTTGTAAATGTGTCCACGGCAAAGACCATCAGGTACTGTACTATGGTATACAACATTATTGTATGTTTTATTGCACATTTATTACTTGTATACGGTACTTCAATTAGAAGAACTGTTTGGTCGACGTAATTGTGAATGTGTTGCGTTGTCTATAATTTAACGGTCCGTAAACTAAGAATAAAAAAACCCAAGAAAGGTAGGTTGTTGGAACGTTTGTTATTGACAAAACAATACATTTACATTTTGTTTGGATTTGGTCCGTAAACTAACCTTTCTTGTTTAAATGGGAAGGACTGTGCCTTTGATGTTGAGATCGGCCGTTCCCAGGCCGATAAAGCCCGGAAACAAGAGGATGATGGCACATGCGCATGCAGTCAACAAATCATCGGTGTCAGAATTAAAGCCTTGGGGTGATCAACCCACAGGACGGGTTATGCCCCCTGCCAGCTTTTCCATGATACCTCACATCCCAGGAAACAAGCGCTCTACCCCCTCGGCGTGAGATACTAAATCTGTCTTACGCCGAAAGCATCGTGCTAGCTTGTCAATGGAGCAATAGATACCTTTTTATGGGTGGGGCCCAGGGTTTATAAAGTTGATTTCATTCAAAATCTATGGTTGCCTGCCTCACTTTTCTCGTCTTCTCTCCATAAGTGAGGGTAGCAGAAGACCGCGAAAAGCTTTACATCAAATATGGTAAGTACATATTTTATGGTTGCCTCACCGTGTTCTGGGCAGTTTTAAACGGTTTAACTGTATGCTGAGAATAGACTGACGGTTGGCATAATTATTGACTTAGAATGTTTAATTGATCACGAAACATTTTCATTGCTTTCTTGTTTCGAGGAGTACTATCCGAAGGCATCTAATGAACAATCCGCTCCAAATCCTATACCAGATTTAACTTGATTTCGGAATCCTTCTAGGATGCAAGGGTTCAATACAAATTAAATTGCATTTGTATCGACTTAATATACAACAATAACAACACTAGTTCTACCGAAAGTCCTACCATATCATATTCATGACTGAATAAATTTAGAACCGACACCCGCTTAATGCTTGCAAAGGTTGCTGCATTTGTATTCTGTGTCGAATTAAATGTTTCCACAATGTTTCTTGGTTCTGTAAATTAGTTCATAACCACACATTTCATGTTTGGATTCAAAAGAAAATCCGCTAAACAATTGGCTTCTTTAACTGCCTAGTGCCGGTAATTCCCGAACTGAATTAGATATGAAAATACGTTACCATCAACCAGGTCATTGACATTTATTTGTGAAATTCTCACTGTGTTAAAAATAATGTCGGGCATGAGAGCCGCTTGTCCGGTCAATGGTTTAATTGTCTTGTTCAACATTCTAAACAATGGACTGGGTCCGCATATCATTATCAAAACAATGCTCGTTGTGAATGTATACAGTATAGAGACACAGCGCATTCAGTTAAGTAAGTTCGTTATGTCGCTTGCGTTGCACGTGGTATACCATGTGTCATTCCTTGACTTGCCCCTCCGTCGTTCTCACCGTCTCTGTTGTATAAATATATTTACAGTTTCGAAAAACAAGAAATTGTAATTGTAGTCAAAACGAAACCACAGTGTGTGGTTTGTCAATAATTAAACGTTTCATAAACTTACGTTTCTTGTGCGTGTTGTTGTTTGTTAATTTTGTTTTGATCTTCGGATTTCGGATCTATTTTCGATTAATATCAGATTGTTTTTGTGAGGGTTTAGAACTGTTTTAGGATTTACGCCATATAAAATAATATCCTCATTATTATTATCATTGACACAAAGAATAGCAAATCTTTTATTTAATTTGTGTGTGTTTGTTCTGTTGCAACCATCAGCTGGGCCCTATCGTGTTCTCTGCCTGTGTGGCGCTGACCTATGGAGGTGTCGTCAGCAGTGGTCTTGGTGCTGGCATCGCCAGGTAAGCCATTTTGTGTATTCTTACAACAGCTACAATAGGCTAAACATGTAAGCACATAACACTATCAATGTCAAAGTCAGAATACCTTTTTATTTTACTATCAAAGAAGAAAAAGAGGCAGAAGAAGAAGCAGAAGAAACAAGAAAGGTTACACCTTGGGAACGCTGAATTCCGTACAAAACAATTCCTTCACAATACGTTAACGGCATTTAGAGGGGACAGACAATAGACACGACAGAATATATTATGTTATTAACAAATGTAGCCTTGACCTTTCTCAGAATGTGCCCAAGATGGTCGTAGCTTAATGACAAGACAATGACGCGGGATGAAATGTGTGGTTTTGTTGTTTTTAATCTCATGACAATTTTGCAGTGGCCTGGGTGCTGGTACGGGCCTGACCAGCAATGCTGTTGTCGGCAACACTGGTGTCGGCTTCGGGGGGCAGAACTCTGGTGTCGGCTTCGGAGGGCAGAACTCTGGTGGCAGCTACGGGGGGCAGAACTCTGGTGGCAGCTACGGGGGGCAGAACTCTGGTGTCGGCTTCGGAGGGCAGACTTCTGGTGGCGGCTTCGGGGGGCAGACTTCTGGTGGCGGCTTCGGGGGGCAGAATTCTGGTGTCCGCTACGGGGGGCAGAATTCTGGCGTCGGCTTCGGAGGGCAGACTTCTGGTGGCTTCGGGGGCCAGAACACTAATGTTGGCTTCGGGGGTCAGGGTGCTGGTGTGCCTTACTCCAACACTAGAGGTAAGAGAAAAAGAAAAAAAAGAGACTGAGACAGACAGAGACAGACACACAGACAGACACACAGACAGACACACAGTCTGACACACAGTCTGACACACATTCTGACACACAGACACACTTACAGACACACAAACACGCATACACACAGACACACAGACAGATAGACAGACAGACAGACAGGCAGAGATAACGAGAAAGCGAGAGGAGAGAGAGAGTGAGAGAGAGAGAGAGAGAGAGAGAGAGAGAGAGAGAGAGAGAGAGAGAGAGAGAGAGAGAATGCATACAGTGATAGGGAGAAGGCTGAGAGAAGAGGGAGGGTGAGAGAGGGTGAGAGAGAAAGAGAGCTAGAGAAAGAGATCGAGAGGACAGAAGGAAATAAGGCATGGTTGTCTTTCTTCTTCGCTTGCCAATTGCCTATTAAGTTTAAGATGATGTAGAAAACGTGAAAATGGGGTAACAGACTTTTGCCAAATCACTACTAAATACATTAATTTTTATAGAAATGAAAATGAAATAAAAATCGATTTTCTAGCATAAATACCTGGTTTCAGTCGATTCTTTGTCAATGGTGTCTATTTTATCAATTTATTAAGAACACGTCAATTGGGCGAAGTACCTAATTTAATGTTACTTCATGTTCTCAGGAGCAGACTCCAGCCTAAAATCACTTTCTTCACAAATAAATCTTCATCATCCTCGTTAACACCTGCTCCATTTACTTGTCTACCTGTCTACCTACCTGTCTGTCTATCTATCTGTCTGTCCGTCTATCCCTTCCTCCCTCCCCCTCGT
>NC_090250.1:43266739-43281739 GCF_037325665.1 Littorina saxatilis
TATCAAATAATAGTATGATGCTTTCGTGAAACATATATTGCATTGTTTTATTATTAGTACCAAAGGAAAAACTCTCTGACTGATCGTTTGCCCAGTACAGAAATATATACAAGATTTATTAAATTATACTTACCGACTTATAAAGCCAATTGTCTCCAACTGTGATTAAACCCCGATTTTTTACTGACAACTATGAAGGGATGAATCGCCATTTGCATCGCAGCCAACATAATGTGCAAATATTGATTAATGAAACACATTTGTCATCCGTCAAAAAAATATACCAAAATTGTATGCACTCAGCATATTTTTTTTGAAAAGCGCCAACATTTCTATAGTAATAATAATACACGGATAATTTGGCGCAAATCTAGTGCAGTTATGAACATCTAACAGTACTGTAAAACAGAATACAAGAACGGAAACGCAAGCAAAGAAGTATATTATATAAGACAAAATCATGCATGTAAAAGTAAAATGTCAAATTTAATTTTCAAGTTGTTTCTTTATGTAAGCTTATTGAAAAAAAAATTCCACCTTGCTAAATGAATACATACGCCCTTTGCCTCTTGTCAGATTTTGTAGACCAACTTCCAGCTCATTCAAATTGTTGAGCAAGCCGGCGTCTGTTACATATTTAAAGATATATAGAAGGCACACCCCATGGTTATAACAACGCAACTTACGACAGTTATTAAATATCCAATAAATTCGCAAATAGAAGCCTGCACCTTAAACTTTTTACAGAGGTCAAGACAAGTACCAGGTTACTTGGTCCTTCGACTCATCAGTTATGTCACAAGTCACACTGACCCGATGCATTGAAACTTCATAAGAACCTTTATTTTACCAGGAAATGAGACATAAGCAAACCTAAGTCAAAATACGTAACCTGTGTCCTCATGCCAACGGCAAAGAACATCGTGGTAGTCGTAAACTGTCTAAGACAATCGCGCTTTTCTAGCTAGAGTCGGTGTAAGACCGCGAGCCTCATAAAGCGACCCCTGACAGAACACTCTGCCGTGCTGAATAAATGAATCACCAAGCGACCGCTTCAGGTCGCTCGTTGGTGGTTAATGCGGCGTTTCACGTGCATTGTTACCTCCCTTGTCGTCGGCATTATACCCAGAGTGAACTCCCTTGCGCTCGAATAATCAGAGGAGAGCAGAAAAATATAGGACCTTGGCTGAATACGTATAAAATATGATAATTTCACCAGGCTCAGAAATGTGTCTGCTTGGGACCTTCCCGACTAAACCTCCCGTTCTAAAACTGCACATAACAAATGAGCTGATACTCACCCCCCCCCCCCCCCTCTTCCTCTTCTTCTCCCATTCCCCTCTCATCTCTCTGTCCTCTAACTGGCTCCTGAGAAGAGCTAAGGCAAGGGTGCGAGCATGTGCAAATTTGGGAGTTTAATGTATTCTCGTCGTAAAGTTTACAGCAAATTGTTTTGGGTTTATAAAGGGAGGGACGGTTGGGAGAGTAACTGGAAGCCCGGCCAGTTCCTTAGTGAGAGGTATCTGCCCCGTGCACAGACACCATGAAGGTGGGACTTTTTTTTAATCAATGTGTTATTTGTCTTTAGCGTTAATATTCTACCGTTACTTTTTGCGATAAATATACTTTGTGTCAGGTAGTGCCCCATGCATGGGCGTAATGAAGATGGGACTATTTTGTTAATCAATGTCTTTAGCGTTAATATTTTACCGTTACTTTTTGCGATAAATATACTTTCTGTGTGGCAGAACCCCATGCATTGGCATAATGAATGCGGGACTATTTTAAAGCCAATTGTCTCCAACTGTGATTAAACCCCGATTTTTTACTGACAACTATGAAGGGATGAATCGCCATTTGCATCGCAGCCAACATAATGTGCAAATATTGATTAATCAAACACATTTGTTATCCGTCAAAAAAATATACCAAAAGTGTATGCACTCAGCATATTTTGTTTGAAAAGCGCCAACATTTCTATCAGTAATAATAATACACGGATAATTTGGCGCAAATCTAGTGCAGTTATGAACATCTAACAGTACTGTAAAACAGAATACAAGAACGGAAACGCAAGCAAAGAAGTATATATATTAAGTATTTATAAGTATTTTATTAATCGCTGTGGTAGATGTCTTTAGCGTTAATATTTTACCGTTACTTTTTGCGATAGATATACTTTGTGTCAGGAAGCGCGGCCCCATGCACAGACATAATGAAGGTGGGACTGGGTGGTTTTTTTGTTTTTTTTAATCACGTGATAGATGTCTTTTGCGTTGATATTTTATCGTTACTTTTTGCAATAGATACATTTTCTTATTATATCATAAGTATCAAATGATAGAAACGATCATTTTTGCATGTCGGCAATATGTTGAGTTTAGTTAAAAAAAAAATGATTGAAAATAATTATTTAGATATCCTTGTTTCCTGGCCGTGGTTCTCAGACGAAAGAAATATTATCCGCTTCATAAAAGTGGAACTCTTTTCTTAGGTATCCTTATTTTTTTGAATCTATATAAAATTATGTTTGCGTTCATTCATCACTGTTACGTTTTGGTATCAACATACTTTGCAAAACTTTATCTTTGAATAGGTATTTGTTGTCTTTACCGTTACTTGTTGGGGCAGATGTATTTATTAATCTAAGTTATCTTTTGGTAAACATGGATCTTATGTTTCATTCATCATCGTTACTTCTTGGGCTGGATGTCTTTTTCTGGTGATTTTTGCCACATTTATCCGACGACAAATATGTTTTCTGTGCAGATTGTTCTATTCAGATAAGTCTAAATCTAAAATGATAATGTTGGTTCTTTCTAGAGGTCGAGTGAAGTAACACTTTATCATTTTAACTCGAACTCAGCAAAACTAAAAAAATCCGATCAGATCATACGTATGTCCCGTTCTAATTGGGCTAATTGGGGTTCTATTCGTGCTGATTTGTTCTCACCGCCATTTTGGACGGGGTTTCTTTTCGAATATGATGGATTAGGATTGCACTATGCTTGAGTAAGAAAATCCTAAAATGACATATATTGTTTATGCCACGATAAAAATTGAATACGGTTTTTAAACCAAATATTATGGACATAAAAAGGGCTGTCGGAGGGAAGGTGCTTTCAAGACCAGTCAATTTAACAATCTATAGATCTCAATATGTGTTGCATTTCAAAGTAACCTCTTGTCAGATTTGCAGGTTTGTCTAAGCGTCCGTGTTGTAAGAAACAGATTGGATAAAAACATCCGCACACACAAAAGACATTGTTTTCATATTATTAGTAGGGGAGTGGTGTGCGTTTAAAGGCTGGACATATATACGAACATTTGGTGGACGTCGATAAAACAAAAAAACAAAATGCGCCATGGAAATACAAAGCCAAGCAAATATGCTGTATGGTTTAATCTGTCGCCGGCCCAAAGATGCATAGCTTCGGACTTTCACACTTGAATGTGCCATGAAAAGAAAGTAGTATCAAGTAATTGCAAAGATCCCTGTTTCATGTCGGTACCGATCTTTAGTTACGTTCAAGGTTTGTTTGTGGTTGTTTTTTAATTGTATGAATTTGATTTGAAGCTGCAAACAAATTCTTGTTTTCTGATTGTGGTTCCTAGACTGAAGCACTATTACGTGCCTCTAAAAGAATAACCTCAGAAGTGAGACATTTGGGTTAGCTGAGCTGCCCGCTTTGAGTTTTGTGGATGAAAGAGCTAAAGGGCCGAACTAAGCTATTTACTTACCTGTGACTGGGATGGCCAACATTGAATAATTCACATTCTTTCCTCCCCTGCCCCCCCCCCACCCTCCCCTCCCCCCTCCCCCCTCCCCCCTCCACCCCCCCCCCCCCCCTGATACGATAAACAATGATAACCAACCAACAATCCCCCGTGTGCCGTTTCTGTTGTTGTTCCACTGTAACATGGTATACCTGGTAGAATGTAGCATGCACCCTGTCTTGAAGCTATTGTTTTCACCTATCTGCAGGGGTTGTTACGAGTTATGTTGGGTGGATGTCGACTTCTTGTTTGTGTTTTAGCTGTAATTACACTCTTGTGTTCGGTATAATCGCCGTGGCTGTGTATCCGATTGTTGCAAAGTGGATGATAATTGCTAGTTGTTCTTTCAGCTGCCTTGTGTACCCGACTTTCACGAGATGGATACTAATAGATCTCTGTTATGTGCTTGTGTCAGCTGCTATAACTCGTTAGCTGCCTTGTGTCTAAAGTCATGGCTTTGGCTCTCTACCAGACTCTTGTCGGTTGATGGTTAACATTGTTGTATTGTTGAGACTTGCCAGCTCGACTCTTGCCGGGTGGATGAATAACTTTCACGTTTTCTTCTCCGTGTGTTTCAGCTGTTGATACTTGCTAGCTGCCTGGTGGCTGGAGCCATGGCAGGAGCCTTGTACCCCGGAGTGGCCGGAGGAGCTAGGGGCGTCGGACTTGGAGTGGGTGGAGTGGGTGGAGGCGTCGGGGGCGTCGGACTTGGAGTGGGTGGAGTGGGTGGAGGGGTAGGAGTCGCAGGAGGGCTCGGAGGAGTGGGAGCTGTTGGCGTTGGAGGAGGAGGAGGTGGTGGCTTCGGAGGCGTCGGAGGAGGCTCAGGCGTTGGATCGGCCAACGGTGTCGGCAAGGTCAAGGTGAGAAAGTAAACAAACTGGCATTCTTTTCTTTTCTGTGTGAGAAACATACCAAGTGTTGATTATTTGTTTGATTGCAGCGTTTTCGCTTAGACTGTAACTTTGACTAGACTGCAGCAAGATGTGGGTTCTTTTTTGTGTGCTTTTCATCATTCATGGATTTTTTGTTTAATGTTATTTCTATTTCATTATATTTACTTTGCTTCATTATTTCTTCTTCATTTTTAAAATCTTATTTGTTTTATTCATCTCATTTTACTTTGATCTTATTTCGCTTAATGGGACATTGCCAAATCGCATTTGGAACACAGTCAGATCATTAAAAAAATTGTGCACACGGAATAAGTGTATTTGCTAAAAAAAAATATATATATATATAAAAAAAACGGAAAAAAAGAGAATTTCGGTGCTAAAAAAAGTCTCTACTAACAAGATGATAAAATCAGAATAGCTTGACACCAGTCTCTATTCCTACAAGACAATGACATTACCATAATGCGCACTGCATTTGTTATGCTTCAGGTCTTCTCCGACGCGAGGGACGGTGCTGTGAGCCAAAACAACGCCCAGAAGTGGGAGGCTAATGGTCAGAACTACGGCCGTGTCAACGGTGCATATGGCGACGACGCTTCCCGCCAGGACAACAAGGCCCAGCAAGTTGGCAACAAGTGCGTAACCTTCTGTTTCCTCGTTTGGGATTAAAGGCACAATCAACCCTAAAACAATATTTAAACAATAAAAAAAAATTAAAAATAGTTTTTTTTAAATAGAATTTAAACGTGCCAACAACATACCTTTCTTGTTTTTTTTATTGACAGTCCTACCTGTTTAAGAACTCTGGCTCACTATCTCTTATCTGTCCATGCTTATATATGCGTCGGCTACAGTGGCACCCAGACCCAAATTCAACGGCCTGGCTTTTTTGTGTGCAAACGGAACGTGTGTTTATTTTGTTTTTTCTTCATGATTTAATTTCTTTAACAGCCACCAGCCGCTTTTGTACAATACAATAACATACAATACAATTCTATATTTTGTTTCTCGGTATAAAAAGATTATATTTTCAGTTTCTAAATCCTAGCAGCACCCCTGCATCATGTATACCCCCTTTTTCCGCAGGTTCGGCAACCGTGCCAACGTGTACGACAACAACAACGTGGCCTCCAGAAAGGCTGCCGACAACGCCGCGTCCTCAGCGTTCGACGCCAACAAGTATGGTCAGAGGGCCGACGCCAACCGTCTGCTCAACGACCAGATCTGGGCCCAGGGCAACCAGTTCTACAAGGTACGGGTTTTGTTGTTGTTGTGGTTGTTGTTGTTGTTGTTGTTGTTGTTGTTGTTGGTGGTGGTGGTGGTGGTGGTGGTGGTGGTGTTGTTGTTGTTGTTGTTGTTGTTGTTGTTGTTGTTGTTGTTGTTGTTGTTGTTGTTGTTGTTGTTGTTGTTGTTGTTGTTTATTGCGTGTGTCGGAGAGAATCCTGATCTGCAATGTCAAACAGTCATCCTTGTTCGTATGTGTTTTTGTGGCGTTTTTTACACCCCCGGTATAGGGGTGTGTATAGGTTTCGGTCGATGTGTTTGTTTGTTTGTTTGTGTGTTTGTGGGTTTGTGTGTTTGTGTTCGCATATAGATCTCAAGAATGAACGGACCGATCGTCACCAAACTTGGTGAACAGGTTCTATACATTCCTGAGACGGTCCTTACAAAAATTGGGACCAGTCAAACACACAGTTAGGGAGTTATTGGTGGATTAAGATTCTACAAGGACTTATAGAGAAACACATTCATGGTCAAAGGGAAATAACCTTCTCAGTTGGTGGCAGTGAGAATGGGTGCAGTGAGAATGGTTATTTCCCTTTGACCAACGGGGGTGTTTTTCCTACCTCGAAGGAATGTCTTGTTTCTGGTGTGTTTGCTTTTTGCTTGTGTGTTTTTCTTGTTGGTTGTAAACAGCCGCTACAAAGAAGTTACATTACAGGCTGTTTATTTTATAAACAAACTGATTGTCTAACTAATTGCTTTTAACTAGATAGGCTATAAGACAAGCACCTTTTCACAAAAAGTAAGCTGTAAGAACACAAATAAAACCTCTGCAGCGCAAACGTTGTTACTGAGTTGCACATTCCGTTTTGAATTGGTGCCTCAGGGGGAGATGAGAGGGGGAGGGGGGGGGGATACAAAACCGTTACACATTACAAGAAGCACACACTATTTGCACAATCAATCAAAATCACCTCATAATATAACTAATTAAACAAATAATGAAATGCCCGGATAAGATGATAAAAAAGCAACAATATCAATGCATCTTTTATCGTAATTGCTCCTATTTAAAAAAAACACCCCAAAAAGTAAACTTAATGCCTGATTGCCAGACTCTGAGATTGTTGATATTCAGCGCTCGGTACTGTTACCAAAGACTTGACTGTATGTGTGCAGGGTCGCCGCAACAACGACGACATCGATTACGCCTACGACAAGAAGTTCGATCTGAGGGACAATGAGAACGGTGGCTTCGAGTTCGCCGAGAGCAACAACGAACACGCCCTGGACGACCTCAGCGACCGCGCCGCCAACTACGACCGCAACGTCGACAAGAACTCCCTGTGGGCCTCCGCTGCCGATGCCCAGAAGGCCGCCCGCCAGTCCGCCGCTGCCCAGAACTCCGCCGCCTCGGACTCCAATTGGGACAAGTTTGCTCGCAACGCCAACAGCAATTCTAAGGCGAACGGGCGCAACAAGGACTACTCCCAGAAGGTGGACCAGAGCCAGGGCGCCAACCGATTGTGGACCGATGCCCGCAGGACCGCCAGCGACATCTACAAGGATCTGGCCACCGCCGACGGCAGTTACCTGCGTAACGCCAAGGCTTTCGGCGGCAAGGGCGGAAACTACGGCAACAACGTCCTGGGCTACGGTCTGGCCGGAAACGGAGGCTACGCCGCCAAGCCCGGCTACTACAACGGAGGGGGCGGAGGTCAGGTCGCCAAGGGTGTGCACGAGGGAGACATCGCCGCTGCATGGGACCAGGCCGCCAAGACCGGCCTTCGACAGACCGAGGGCGCCGCTTCCAACGACCGCACCAAGGCTACCTTCGCCCGCGACCAGTGGCTCAACGACCGCGTCAACGGTTTCGACCGCCAGAACAAGGCCAACAGCAACGACCAGGGTTTTTCTGACTGGGCGCGCAAGAACGCTAGGACGGCCAACAAGGTGGACGCCGCCAACGCTGCCGCTGCCAAGGCCTGGAACCGCGACCAGAACCTCAATAACTTCAACGAGGACCTGTGGAAGAAGGAGGCCCAAAGGAAGCGCCTTAGCGACCGCAAGAAGAACAAGAAAATCTACAAGAAGTACTTCAACAACAAGAACCGCGCCGGCGACAACTGGGAGCGTCTCAAGTACGACCGCGACCAGGCCGACGACATCTTCGGCTACGACACTGCCGCCAAGAAGGACTGGAACCAGAGGGCGCTGGACAACCGCTACAACGAGGTGCACAACAACAACGGTCGCAACGCCAAGGCCGCTCGTGCCGCTGCAGCTGCCAGGGCTAACAGCGCCAACGACTACAAGAAGCAGGCTGATGGATTCCAGGACGCCAACGCTGCCCATTCCAACGCCAACTCTGCCTCCAAGCACGGCTTTGACAACCAGGTGTGGAAGAAGAACGCCGGCCAGGGCCTGGTCGACGCGCGCAGCAGCAACGGACAGCAGTATGGCCGTGATAGCGGCAGGCATGGACTTGATGCCAGGTCTGCTGGAGCTTTCGGTGCCGGGGTCGGCGTGGGCCGTGGTGGTGGTATCGGCGTGGGCGGTGCTGGTGTCGGCGTGGGCGGTGCTGGTGCTACTGGTATCGGTTACGGCGCTGGATACCCGGGAGGAGCCGGTCTCGGCGCTGCCTATGGCGTCGCTGGTGGCGGTGCCGGAGGTTACGGCTACGGCTACCCTGGTACCTACGGTGGTGCCGGCGGTGTCGGTCTCAGCTCCTACAGCGGCGGCGGCTATGGCGGCGGCAAGTACGGCGGCTAAGTACGGCGGTTACTAAACAGGATACTACCCGCATGGCTAAATTCATTTCGAGGGCAAACTCTGAGGTTCTTTCTAGATATGCTTTGGACGAGAAAATGCTTGTTGAGAATAGCGTGGTGCTTTTCCAGGTTGTACCCAATCATGTTATTCTTGATGTGCATCTTCTTCCCTTGTTTTCTCCTTTTCGTTTCTCAGCCGTGGTTTCGCTGTGGTTGTTTTTTCTCGCCTTGTATATTGAAATTCCTGATTCATGTTGTGTGGATGTCTCCGAAGAATGTTTGAAACAAACAGTTATGTTATAAATAAAATTGGGATCGGCCACAAACTAGTGACTGAGAATGGTGTATTTCTTTTCTTTTGGGTGTTGTAGTTGTGCGTGCGAGAACACATAACATACTTGGATGTGCTAAGTAGTATTTTGATCTGTTTTTCGTATTTTGGGCAACGGGTAAACACGAAGATCTCACATCAAAAGTTCTTTCATTAGCCTTGGCGCTTGGACAATTATACTCATAGAATGCCAATAATTATTAGTGTAGTCCTCCATACCAGTGCGGTGTTCACTTTGATTTACTTTCAGAATTTAAACAATTCTGCTGCTAAACGATGTACATTTGAAGACAGATGTAAATAAAGATGAAATAAGAGAATTACCTTTTCGTCTTTCTTTTCAGTCGTTCAGTATATCTTTGCAGTGGAAGGCTGATTTCCGTGAACAAAAGACAATTTTTCAAGGAAAGAACACGAAACATGTGCTTTAACCTCTGCTGAAACCATAACCCACTGGTATGATAACTATTATAAAAATAGAAAAGAAAAACAAGTCGCGTGAAGCGACATAAAAACATTTAGTCAAGCTGTCGGCATCAAAGTAACAGATACAAACACAATAAACAGTCATCGCCGAGACTATATTTAAGATAGTCTCGACTAACCACACCCCAAAATAGAGACGGGTCACGCTCGTCTCCGGGTAGCGTGCAAACGCAGTACTTCCTTAACCTATTTTCTGTCATTCTGAGCACAGTTTTAGAGTAAACAAGACATATTTATATTTTTGAATTCAGGAGAAATTGAGGAATGCGATGCAATCCTTTTTAAATCTGTTAGTGAAAATTCGATTTTAATGACAACTTTAATGAGCAAACTAATTAACTAGTTTTTAAGCCTCAAAGCTGAAATCCAATACCGTAGTCCGGGCTTCGTCGAAGATTACTTCACCAAAATTGCAACCAATTTGGTTCAAAAATGAGGGCGTGACAATGCTCCCTCAACTTTCACAAAAAGCCGGATATGACGTCATCAAGGACATTAATCAATTTGTTTTAAAGTCTGAGAATAATATACCCACGAACTCTCATGTGAAATTTCATGAAGATTGGTTCAGTAGTTTTCTCTGAATCGCTCCACACACACACACACACATACATACATACATACACACATACACACATACACCACCACCCTCGTCTCGATTCCCCCCGTCTATGTTAAAACATTTAGTCAAAACTTGACTAAATGTAAAAAGTAAGCCAAAATCACTAAGCATTATCAATTTATTTTTTTTAAGGAAAAAGAGAAAATCAGGTTGCCAGCGCAAACGATCAAACTAAATTTTTTTCAATGTTCCTGCTGAATTTTTGATTTTGTTGATAACACAAGACTTCAAGTAGATGGTTAACCTTTAGAGAATGTAAAATGCTAGACCGACCTATAATGGCTTACATGCCAGGATTACACGAAAAAACAAAATGTAAATACACACACACACACACACACACACACACACACACACACACACACACACACACATACTCACCCCCCCCCAGACACACACACATACACACATACACACACACACTCACACAAACAAACACACACACACACACACACACACACACACACACACACACACACACACACACACACACACTCACACTCACACACTCGCGCACACGCAGACACACATACACAAAAGCATGAACACACACATGCACGCACACGCTCACGCACACCCACACGCACACTACACACGTACGCACTTACGCACGCACACACTTATGCACGCACACACACTCGCACACACACACACATACACAGTGACACACACACACACACACACACACACACACACACATACGTACACGCATATGCGCACGCATATGCGCACGCATGCTGGTACGCATGTAAGCACGCGTGCACGCACGCACGTATGAACCCTCGCACGCACGCACGCAGGAACACACGCGCACGCATAAACGCACTCCACACAAGCACGCACGCACACCAATACGCACGCACAAAAGCTCAAACACATAAACACGCACACACACACACACACACGCACACACACACACACACACACACACACGCACACACACACACATACACAGTGACACACACACACACACACACACACCAATACACAAACACACGCACAGACACAGACACACATACAAACATGCATGTACGCACGTGTGCACGCGCGCGGGAACGCATGCGCACGCACATTTGCACGCACATTCGCACGCACACACTCACACACACGCACACGCAAGCACGCACGTACAAACACACACACACACACACACACGCACACACACACTAACACACGCACACACACGCATACACACGCACATGCACACACACACACACACACAGACACAGACACACAGACACAGACACACAGCCACACACACACACACATACACACACACACACACACACACACACACACACACACACACACACACACACACACACACACGCACACACACACGAGGGCCCCAAAGGGTTTAAAATCGTGATCGTGATTGGCGTTTTTTGACCTTTCTGTGACCGTGATTGCCGAAATTTAATTTTTCTGTGATCGTGATGGGACTTTGCCCGTGATCCGTGATGACAAAAAAATCAAGTCTCGTGATCGTGATCGTCATTTGTTTTCGTGATCGTGATGGGCAAAGCAAAGCATTTTATTTTCAACGTACATTTTTCACAGCTGTATCACTCTATGATCCTCTATTCGTCAAGGAGCCAATCCCGAACGAAGGGAAGCAACAACACATTCAGAAATATGATTTTGACAACGATTGCTTTCCTTTAAGAGAACCAATCACACACAAAAAAGAGATCCAATCAGAAGGCAAATTGCTAAAGTCTGCCAAACTTCATCCAATGGAGGGGCTTCGTGCAAAGGTTTTGAGTGTGCATTCAGTCAAATTCGAATTCGAAGATCAAAAATGGCGTGCAGCAGTACTGTCATCGAACTTTTGTTATATTTTGTGGATTCAAGCCAGACCAAAGCAGGCGGCGAGAATGCCTTCCTTGGTGGAAAGGTCAGGCTACGGGTCGGTCTTTCCGAAGACGAAATATCAAGATATGTTGATATATGTTGCTCTATGACTGTTCTGAATGTAGGCAAAGATCTTGAAATTTGTTCAAGATCTTTGAGTTTGAGTGAGATCATTGACATTGTCGACATTGTCATGTCCGGCTGTCACTCGCTCAGTGTGACCTCGACTGGCTCGAGATCGAGTCTGCGTGTAGCCAAAACCGAAACTAGAAATGTGTTTTTCATCCCAGCAACGTGGACACGCTTGGCATAGATTCTAATTGTCGCTTCTTTAGCGCCTGTA
Organism: Littorina saxatilis; assembly: GCF_037325665.1. Classification (NCBI taxonomy): domain Eukaryota; kingdom Metazoa; phylum Mollusca; class Gastropoda; order Littorinimorpha; family Littorinidae; genus Littorina; species Littorina saxatilis. The sequence continues at coordinate 43,279,041 of NC_090250.1, forward strand.
AACTTTAATATCAACAATGGGTTAAATTCAGAAACAATGGCGGGGAGACGTGCCAGTTTGGGTCACTTGATCCTCATGTCAAAGACGATCAAAGTCATGTTCGTTGGGGATTTTGTCAGGTATGCTACTTTTCCGGTAATTGCCGGAAATCCGATAAAGCCGTTTTCAAAATCCGGTAAAGTCAAATTTATTCTGGTGAAGTTGAAAAATTTCTGCAAAAACGATCCGTGTGAATATCGCGCAACGCGACCGGGCGCCGGTCTCAATGAAGCCAGCGCACAGTAGTGTTGTTTTCACCAGTTTGGAGGTGTGTTGAATGGTGGTGGGGGGAGGCTAAAATGGGATTTTTAACAAGATCACAACACTATTACAGCCCTGAAAATGATGCCCAGAATGCACCAGATTGCACAGATTTTAACCGTTTTTTGAAAAAATGTCCGGGGGGGCATGCCCCCGGACCCTCCTAGTTGGCTCGCCTGCTTCGCAGGCTCAGGTTTGTGGTTTCGCCACTGGCACTGCGCACTTCTTTCAGGTAAAACCATTTTTGGCCTGTAGCATTCCTGTTTGTTTTTTCAAGGCCATGAAACCAGGCGATGGTGTACCTCAAATTGTATGGCAAAGTTGAAAGTAAAGAACCCATCACACATACATGTACTTTAATTTCAATCCACCCAATAGTTTTTGAGAAAATGGGTTTACAAGATTTAGCTCTGGAAATGTGAAATTGTGCAAGTATATATATATTCATGTGTGTGAGTGAGGGTGTGGGAGTTGAATCAATGAATGTGTATGAGTGGAGAGAGAGAGAGAGAGAGAGAGAGAGAGAGAGAGAGAGAGAGAGAGAGAGAGAGAGAGAGAGAGAGAGAGAGAGAGAGAGAGAGAGAGAGAGAGAGAGAGAGAGAGAGAGAAAACAATGAAAACAACATTCTTGTTACTGATTACAAATCATGATATGAATTTCTATGTGTGTATGAAAGAGAAGTCAAAAAATAATAATAAAAAAGTGCAACAGTTCTCACTTTGTGTTGAATAAACAATAGATCCAGAGGAGCGAATTACTGTGTGGTTGTGTTTACTTTGACACGTGCTTTCTGTACATGCAACTTTTACCGTGACCGTGATTTGCCACTGGTGTTCGTGATCGTGAAAACAAAAATCAAGGTAACTGTGATCGTGAAAGCTAAAATTTCCCTTCCCGTGATCGTGATGATACCCCCCCTTTGGGGCCCTCACACACGCACACACACAATTGTACTAATACGACTAATTCTATAATAAAACAGAATTCATCAATGGAGCACAGACCTCTGAGCATTGCTGGAATACATATTTTTCCTCAAACACCTCAATCAATCAAATTATCAAGGAGCTAGGTAAAAAAATAAAAAAAATCAGAAACAAATCCAAAACCAGTGCCAGTTGTGTAAACACTTTCAGGGAATACGGTATAGCTGTGTGGACTTTTCGCTCATCTTTTGGATTCCCGATAGCACAGAGGATGCAGGACTGCCGTTTAGTTTAGACTAGTGGCGTTCCGTAGCAACACTGAAATACTTTTTCTTTTCGATTCATACAGAAAAATCAGCAATAATAAACACCTGAGATTAGACATATCTTTTATGAATCAAAGTTTGCACATTCAGATGAATTTGGATTCCTACGCATTACCCCATTTATCTTGCAATAAATTAGGTACAGTTCGTCTTGCGTGAGGTGTACATGCAAACTTACCACATAATGTGTCCCTCCACCATGGAATGAGTCGCATGTCACCTTTGCATGATTTTCATATTTTTTACATTTCCCTATCTTCCTAAAGAGTTTTTTATGCTCTATCCAGTGGTGAAAACCGTTGTAGAAAAGAGCAAAAACTGTTTGAGTTATAAGCCTGTGACTAAGGTGACCCTCGCATTGTTACCAGACACTCCCCGGACTTATATAAAGCCTAGCGCGGAACCGCTCGAGGTGACATGCGACTCATTTCGTGGTGGAGGGTCACATATTCACATGTAAAAGCTTGCACGGCTCTGTGATGGTTAATGCGTTCGCTTATTGGAAAAGGGCTGTGTCTTCAAAAAAGGGGATTTCATTCATATAGTAAAGGGCAACATCGATGTAGTGACGGGTGTTGCAAGCACAGTGACTGTACATAGCCAGATGCACTATATACATGTTTCCAGGTTAAAGGAACACTCTTTCTGGCTCAGCATCTCAGATCATGCCAGGCCTTTACATGGGATAGGACCACTCCTCTACTTGGTCACATACAACAAATCAATACCCTGAATTCTGCTTGCTGTAGTGAGGTGGATTTTTTAATGAAATTATTTCGTAAAAGGCCACTTGCGGCTTTTACGAAAAAAAGCTATCCCTAAAATTATTTCCCATTGTGCTCAGGGAACACCAGGGCTGTTTTATTGGTATTTGAACAGCCCTGTAAAACCCTGTAAAACCCGGGCCATACCTTGGAGTGTCCCGATGAAGACATCAGATGTACATGCGAGAGTGTGGGGAACAGGGCAAATGTGAGTGTTCATGTGCTTGCAAGTTTGTGCGTGCGTGCGTCAGTGTGTGAGCGTGTGTGGGTCTCTATGTTCGTGTGTGTGTTTGTTCGTGTGTGTTTGTGTGTGTGTGTGCGTGTGTATGTGTTTGAGTGTGTGTGTGTGTTTTTGTGTGTGTGTGTGTGTGTGTGTGTGTAA
>NC_090250.1:43286739-43316739 GCF_037325665.1 Littorina saxatilis
TTTTTGAGTCAAGAATTGTTTTCGTTGAAACCATCTCTAAGCAGTGCGATTCCTCTTCATTGAAACAAGAAAAACACATACAAGTCATCAGCTATAGCCCCATAAAGTGTGCCTGTTTTCCCTTTTAAACACTGCTCAAAATGTGGGAGTGTTGATGAATATCGTCTGAGTAGGGTATTAAAACATGGCTGAAACATGGCGCCTCTCTCCGTATCTGTGTGTGTGTGTGTGTGTGTGTGTGTGTGTGTGTGTGTGTGTGTGTGTGTGTGTGTGTGTGTGTGCGTACGTGTGCGTGTATGTGTCTATTGCTTGTATGTCTGTCTGTCTGGCCGTCTGTCTGTCTGTCTTTCTGTCTGTCTGTCTGTCTGTTTGTGTGCGCAACGAGAGCCCGTCATCGCTAAAGCTATTTACAATATACAAATATTGCCATTGTGCTGCTTTTGATTTCCCATGGCCTGACATGGCGTGAGATTGGAAAAGATTATTGCGTAGTATACTCTTTACGGGTGCTGTACTAGTCAATACAATAAACAGAAATGAGTGGATGCCACACCTTTTGCAAAAACGGAAGCCTTCTGTTTGTAAAAATGTCGACCCTCTGGCAATTTTATTTAGCTGCGCTTTTCATTTCCGTCTGTGTCATAAAAATGAATAAAGTTAAACATTCCGGATTTATACCCTGACGTGTTTGTCCGTTGCTTGGAGTAAAGAGTGATTTGCATATGTATCTTTTTGAAGACGTAGAATTTAGCTCTGCACATGCAACGAGTAAACACAGATCTTTAAAACTGAAACAGTGAAACTCATAGCATACATTGCATGTGTGTGTATTCCCCTCAGATACCTCAAGAGATTTTCTTTCCTCTCTTCGTCTTATTCTATTTTAAGTCGTGACTACTTGGAGAAGGTATGTATGCACTAATTGTATTTTGCATATGTACTTTTAGTTGTGTTTTTGTTTTGTATCTATGTGTGTTTCCCTGTGGATGTACACTTTTATATGTCTACTCTTTAAAAAATGATGTTTGTCATTATGTCTTTGACGTCCCTTCTGCGTGGCTTTTGTTTCTGCTGAAACAGCTCTCTTCTCTCTGTCTATCTCCGTAAACGTCTCAACATTCTTTCTTTCTTTCTTTGGTGTTTAACGTCGTTTTCAACCACGAAGGTTATATCGCGACGGGGAAAGGGGTGAGATGGGATAGAGCCACTTGTCAATTGTTTCTTGTTCACAAAAGCACTAATCAAAAATTTGCTCCGTAGGCTTGCAACGTAGTACAATATATTACCTTACTGGGAGAATGCAAGTTTCCAGTACAAAGGACTTAACATTTCTTTCATACTGCTTGACTAAAATCTTTACAAAAATTGACTATATTCTATACAAGAAACATTTAACAAGGGTAAAAGGAGAAACAGAATCCGTTAGTCGCCTCTTACGACATGCTGGGGAGCATCGGGTAAATTCTTCCCCCTAACCCGCGGGGGGTAACGTCTCAACAGCAATTATTCCAATGCTTGGACGATCATTGACCGGAATCTTGAAACAAAGCGGCGATACTGGTTCAGCCTTATCTAGGCATGTAATGGCAATGAATAAATAATGTTACTACTCGTTTAGTGGTGCAAGCTTCTGCACTGACTTAGATGCAGGCGGTGTTGAAACACTGTTTGATACTGTTGGTAGGCCTAATGTTCGATTTTAACCGCGCATTAAACTTGTCAGCGATTTTTAAACTCTAGAGGTCCGTGTGACTAGTATCTACCATCATTTATTGAAAAAGTCGTCACAAAAAAGCAATATAAATCAAACTAAAGTTTATTTTCGTCAAGCGCGAAGCCGTGACATGCAACGGGGGAACCCCAACAACCAACTTGTCCAAGATTAGTCAACGACAGGCGACAATAGGGCGCTGCGAGTTAACAGCGCTTTGATTGGCCCCCTGCTGACCAATGCCCGCCCTCCTTACGAAAGGATTGGGTGCGCTCGGCGTCAAGATGACAGCTGGGTGTCTGGCAAGAAGCGGAGGGTGGTTTGATCGGCGGGGCGAGGGTGGGGTATAAAATGTGTATTACCTGTTCAGGTGTGGTATAAAACCTTTCTGAGGGGCGGACCACTCGTGCTCCCTCTGGCCTCCTAACCCTCTGACTGTCTTGGCCGCTGCAGAACCGTAGCTGCCATTTCCTGAAAACATGAGGGTGAGTCAAGCGGCTTTTCATCGGCCTCTGTCCTTGTTCTTCTTCTTCTTCAACGATATTCATATCTTTGATGACAATTAGGAAAGCTACTGTCATGATTATCATTGTATTCAAATCGATGTGGATGGTAAACAGTCGCTTTTTTTTTAATTCAAAGAAATTGGACTTTGATTCTGATGTATCTACTTCTGCCCTTTTTCGTCTCGTTAAGTATATGCAGTATGAAGTCATACCTTTGATGAATTGTAAGAAAGCTAATAGTATGATTATCATATGTGAAAGCAAATGAATCGGTGTAGAAAGTAGGTATACTCTTACAGTCTCTGGCATTTTGGAAGACTGATGTAGTTATCTCTGTACTTTTTCTCATTATGTATCCTAAATATGAATTCATATATCTAATGAGACGCGAGCAAGCTAATGTTATGGTTATCCTATCTTCATCAAGCAATTCAATTGCAGACGATAAGCTGTCAACATTTTTAACACTTCTAACATTTTGGGACTTTGTGATTTTGGAAGTCTGATGAATCATCTAATTTCCTTAGTGACGAAATAATTATGACTAGCTGAGATGTTTTAGTTGTATGAACATTTGAAGATTGCTAAGTATCGTGTTGCTTTAGTTGTGTGTACTGTCTGGATGTTAGATGTGATGTCATGATGTATGACTTGAATTAAACCTTGGCATACTCTGCATAGCGTGCGTGGAAGTATATAGATAGTGGCACAATCAATTGTCATTTATAAATATTACCATTCACGACTAGCTCAGACTTACGTTAATCCTACTTCCTCTCAAAGCGACGCACAAGATAATATTAGTTTTGAAACAGAGGTTTGATTTCAGCCAGATGTTCAAGGCTCAGTTTAGATAACTTTAGTTTTGTTGGCTTCCGTCACATTATCCAAAACTAATTCTTACTTCTACCAACAGCTCTTCTGTCACTGTTTCATCGCGCAATTCTCACTTGTCTGTGTTTTTTTCTTATTGTAACTTGGACTTCTTGCGCTTAGTGACAGACTTGCACTTAGTGACAGACTTAGTGGTGTAGCTTTTCTTTTTACCATACCAATTATCTTGCAGCAGAAGAATCTTGCCAAATAATAAGTCTTAGATCAGCACGACCGCATTGACCAGCCACTGATACTTGTTTGTGTTACTTGAACCTTGCTGGCAAAAATTAATTCGAACTTAAAGCATGCTTTTCGCACAAGACAATTTTTCTACGCAGTCCCAGCATAATATGCTGAGTGCAATGAGTTCTTTGTTGTTGATGTTGTGTAGCTGTTGTTGTTGTTGTTGTTGTTGTTGTTGTTGTTGTTGTTGTTGTTGTTGTTGTTGTTGTTGTTGTTGTTGGTGTCCTTGTTATTCTTGTGGTGTTTTTTTTTCTCTTGTTGTTCTTGTTGTTCTTGTTGTTCTCCTTGTTCTTGTTGTTCTTGTTCTTGTTATCGTCGTTCTTATTTTTCTTCTCCTCCTTCTCGTTTTAAATAAGGCTCTTTCTGTACAACCACACCATAAAAACCATCATAAACCAACATGAATTGCACATGTCTTTACGCTCTGTCCTCAGGGTCTTGCTGTAGTCGTGGCCGTATTGGCCAGTGTCACTGCAAGTGTCTCCGGCGGCAATCTGAGAGGACAGACCGGTGTTGGAGGAGTCGGAGTCGGCCTCGGGACCGGTGGAGTCGGGGGCGTCAGCGGAGTCGGCGGAGGATTCGGAGGAGGGAATCAAGGTGTTGCGTACCAGACGGGAGGTGGAGGTCTGGGAGGAGGTGTAGGAGGTGCTGGAGCCCAGGTCGGAGGTCTCACCACCCTCGACACCTTCGGCACCCCTTTTGGCGCCGGCGCTGGTGCCGGCGGTTACCAAGTTGGCACCGCACAGGTGAGCTACCTATGTCTGTTCTTTCTTTTAGCTGTGTTAGAAATGGAACAGGATACTGCAGGTGAAGACGTGTAAAGTCGAAACTAGTTCTTGTTTGTGTATTCTTGTTGTAGTTTTTTGGTGAGTACATGTTTATTGTTATCTTTTTTTAGCTGTGTTACGATGGGTCTCTCGGTTTGCAGAAGTACTGAAGCTTTGGGGTTTGGTTCTCAAAGAAAGGTTAGAGAGAACCTGATCGCGCGATGGCGGGATCTAAATGTATTGACTAATTGGTTAATATCAGCTGATATAGAACAAGGTCAGACTTATTTGTGCAGCCAAAGTGAAATGATAGTGCATGGCGTTTTGTGAAACGTACGTTTTAATAAAACAGAATACGGTTCGCAATATCGCTCCCGTGCTCTCATAACCTCTTGGTTTTGAACTCGTTATAAGCATAACTGCCACACAAATGCCATATAATTGCTTCGGTCAATATGCCGGCGATATGAGATAAAGCTTAATACCGTAAGTCCTCTGTCCTGTGCTTGTGTTAAAATGATAAGTTGATCATTTGATTCTTGGCGCTTTTGTTCAAACACAGGAGTCAGTAAGGACATGCCCATTAATGTCATTATCCCCTGTGTTATGGCTTGTGTTCAACAGAGATATTCACATGGTAAGTACAACCAGTAACCAATTGTACCTTGTTACTCCTTTTTTGTGTGTCAGGTCGGAGAGGTTTAGATATAAGGGAAACATTGACAACAACTTGATTTTCATGACGGTTGGTCTCCCAGGTGGCTATCCGTGACCGAGCCGCCTCGTCGGGTCAGGATCAGCAACAACAAGACCGAAGGACTTTTGAGAATGCTGATGCCGGGGCCGGTCGTCAAGACAACCAAGAAAGGCGAGGAGATCTCCGTGAGAGCGCTTTCAGCAAAAAGGACAACCAGGTGACAATCACGTGACTTTTCATTGTCCTTTTATGTCTAGTATGATTTCACTTGGTGTGTCTGATAACTCAGTGATAAAATAAGAACCGTGTGGTGTGACTGATGAGTCATGTTGTGTGTATATGGTGGTTTTTTCTGTGTGGACATCAATCATCTGGAGTATTTGCATGTATCATAGCTCCACATGTTAATCTCAACGTGTATGAACAAATGCTGTCTAAACACACACTAACTAGGTTATGCTTAAACCTGACAGCTGCACGAGTGGAGGTCTTTAACTAATGATCAAATGTGCACCAAAAAGTATGTGTTGAATATGCACTCACTGGTTTACCCTCGTTCATGACAGCTGCAACAAAGCGGGTCCAACGAAAACCGCAACTACGACTTGAACTCTGACCAGGCCTCCCAGAGTAACCAGCGCCAGACCGACGTCAACGACAAGCACGGCATCAGTCTCGACAGCAACGGCAGGTAAGATCCTCCCTTCATCAATCTAATCAACACAGAAACTGGCAGCGGTCAAAAATAGCCATATCGGTTGAAAAGACGTAATGTAAAACATATACAAAAATAATCAACTAACCAACACAACAATGACAACAACAAAACTCGATTTTTTCATCTTACTGATCTTTTAGTTTAGAGATTTGCATGAAACATTCGTGTGAAAGGAACAGTCTTAGGAAACCAACTTTTGTTAAATAGGACTGTCATGTTTGTCAACATTTAAAAATAAACTTAACTGCTCAAAAAAGCTGCAGGATGATAGTCAAGCAACTAAAGCGAGTAATAAATCAATCAATCGACCCATCAATCGACTAATCAATAACAGTAATTAAACAAACATCGTGTGACCTTTCAGATACGACAGAACTGATATTGCCAACAACGCCGGCGACAAGGCCCTGGCCGCCAGGAAGAACGCCTTCGCCCGCCAGAACATTGGACTCGAGAACATCGACTACGGCTTCAAAAAGAACTTCGACACCAACTTCAACGAGCGCGGAGGCTTCAAGGAGGCTGTAGGCCAGGACAACAACAACCTGGACGTGTACGAAGAGAAGCAGCGCGACAACCGCTTCTCCAAGGGCGAGCTTGACGCCTTCAGGAGGTCCAACGACAACAACGCCTTCCAGAAGCAGGACGACTGGGTCTCCAACAACGCCCAGAGGCAGAACATCAACAACCAGTACGGTGCCGCCGACAGACTGCAGGACGCTGCCGAGCAGAAGGATAAGGATTACAACTCCCTCTTGGACAGGTACGGGGAACATAGACAAAACAGAAACCTCCCCCCACCCCCCCAAAAAAATAAACAATGCTTCTTTTTTTCGTGACAATAACTAAAGATATCAGATCTTTGGAACTCAAACGTTTATTGACAACACATCGATTTGTAAACTCATTAGTTTGTTTGTTCCAACCTAAGGTGTACGTAAGCATGACGTAACTGGCGACTAATCCACAATGTCAATGCTGTGTTGCAGGAAGAACGACGTGTTCTGGCACCGTGACAACGCTCAGGACAAGGCAGTCCGCCAGGCCAACGATGTGGCCCAGAAGCGCGCAGACCAGACGAAGAAGGCTCAGGCCAACGCCTCGGGCGGCAAGGGCGTGACGGACAACAAGTACTATGGCGGTAACAGCTTCGGCAAGGGTGGCCCCGCTGGCAGCAACATTGCCTTGGGTACAGGAGCCACTGGCGGTCTGTCCTCTGCTGGCGGAGTTGGCGGTGGGGGCGCGGGAGGTCGAGTGGCCGGCGGCGGAGTGGTTGCTGGGGGTAACGCGGCTGGTGTTGGAGGTCAAAACCTCAAGGGCCGCCAAGAAGGCAGCGGCGGCGACTACGTCAACGCCTTCAGGGAGAACGCCCTGCAGTCCGACCTTGCCAACCAGCAGCAGACCAGCGCCGCCCAGAGCGACGCCACCGCTAAAAACGACTACAACCGAGGCCGCGGCGTAGACGACAGCATCGAGGTGAACGGCCAGCGGGAAGGCCAGTGGGCCAAGAACCGCGCCGGCCTGAGGGACGCCAACAGCCAGGGCTTCAACGGCGCCAACGCTGACGTCAACAAGGCCGCCCTGCTGGCAGACAACTCGTTGGAGAACCGTATCAGCGACTCCAACCTGGACGCCGCCAACAGGAACCTCCAGGCCCAGGAGTTGGACCGCATCAATTTCAAGCGCAACCAGGTGGACAACAACCAGCGTATCAGGAAGCAGAAGAAGTTCTACCACGACAAGAACGAGGACGGCACCAACAACGAGGTTCTCAACTACAACCGCAACCGCGGCAACCAGGACTTCGGCGAGGAGCAGCAGGCCCAGAAGGAGGCTCGCACGCGCTACAACAACGCCGCGGACGACGCCAAGGTCAACCAGATGCGCAGAGCCTACAACAACTTGGACGCCCGCAGAATCTCTGACGCCGACGCCACGAACCGCCAGAAGGACAACACGGGAGGCTGGAACAACGAGGACCGCAGAGCCAGCAACGGCGCACTCAGCAACAGGGAGGCGTTTGACAACGGGCGGAGCAACAGCGACTTCGACAGCCTGTCCCAGAACCTCAACAACCGCAACCAGCAGCTATGGGACAAGGCCCGCAAGGACGTCTCAGCCAGGAACCGCGGCTCCTCCAGAGACCGCACCTTGGACGGCAACTTCGCCTTCCAGCCCCAGAGCCAGGGCCGACCTCTGGGCAATGACGGTTCTCTTGGTGCAGGTGGCGTCCCTCTGGGAGGCAGTGGCGGCGGCGGCTTCGGCAGCTCCCGCGGCGGATTCGGGGGCGGCAGCAACTTCGGCAGCAGCCGAGGCGGCTTCGGCAGCTCTAGCTTCATGGCCCCCGTTGGAGGTTCTAGTTTCGGTTCCAGTAACTTCCGCGGCGGATCTGGCGGCGGCTCGTACGCTGGCGGCTCTAGCAGCGGAGTTGGTGGTGGCGCTGGTGGTGTCGGCGGTGGTGCACGAGCTTATTAATTTGGGTGGGAGTTCCAGTTTTAGGCCAATGTTTGTCATCGCATGTCAAACCACGAAAAATAGAACTGCAGGAAAATAGGACAAAAACACCAAGCCACAGCCGACAAAAAAAAGAAGAACTGCAATGAGATGAGAAATGTCAATGGTTCTATTCAGAAAGAAGACTCGATGGTTTTAACTGTTGCCCCCTTTGCTATGCTGCTTGTCGTCCAGACATCAGGAGGGACTGTGTCTTACATGAATAACTGCTAACTAAGTGAGCTGTACTGTACTGATGTTATTGCTAGTTCATTGTGTACAAAAGCGGAGAGTATGAATATTAAATTTGAGAAAAAAAGATTGTTGTAATGTTTGTATTTCTCTGTGAATGTGTATGTGTATTCCTGTGTGTGTATGTGTCTATGTCAATGTCTCTGTTTTTAGTCTGCGTGTCTGTCTGTCTGTCTGTCTGTCTGTCTGTCTGTCTGTCTGTCTGTCTGTCTCACTCTCTCTCTCTCTCTCTCTCTCTCTCTCTCTTTCTCTCTCTCTCTCTCTCTCTCTCTCTCTCTCTTTGTGTGTGTGTGTGTGTGTGTGTGTGTGTGTGTGTGTGTGTGTGTGTGTGTGTGTGTGTGTGTGTGTGTGTGTGTGTGTGTGTGAGAGAGAGAGAATGAGTGTGTATGTGTGTGTGTTCGTATGTATGTATTATGTATATATATGCTAACTATCTGCTGAACATTACACGAAAAGTAAACATTCAAGCGCAGAAAATCTTCTCACCGATGAATCAATGACGTGTTCGGTCAAACATTCTACATTCTATGCGTGAAGCGTAATCAATCGGTCTGCATACAAATATAAAAGTATAGCATCAATAAAGCAAGTGAGCGAATGAGAAAACAACACACACAACAACCACAACAACAACAACAACAACAACAACAACAACAACAACAACAACAGAGGTAATTAAAAGAAAAAGAAAACACAAATGCACACACGACTAACAAACAAACAAACAAACAACAAACAAGCCCCAGGAAATCAAATGAAAAGGTTTATAGATGACAGAAGAGAAGAAAAGAAAAATCTAAAAAGTAGAATTACATCAATGCATGTATACTCAAGGGAACTAATTAAAATCATGCATGAGAGAAAGAGTATTACATATAAATAATTCAAATAGTAATGATAAAGAAAATATAATATAAATTGAAAATACAAAATGGGAGAGTGGACAAAATGCGCCGAACAATATGTGCGCGATATAAATTGCATAAAATAAAAATAAAAATAAATAAATCCCTGCGCTTAGAACAGTACCCACGGAATACGCGCGATATAAGCTTCATATTGATTGAAACAGAGTATCAATCATCAACATCATTCAAATCAACTCAACATTTTACTTAAATATGTATGAACCGCTGTTTTAAAACATGTGATGGATTTTAAAGATTTGAGACTCTGGGGAAGAGAATTCAAGACTTAAGTTCCAGAAAATGAAAAACTTGATTTGTAGTGACCAATGCGAGGGATAGGTGGAATAGAATTAAGAGATCCATACCGACTGGTAGCTCTGTGAAATAATGTTTGCACATACCGAGGAACCTGCCCATGACACACTGTATAGATTGTAATAGCTTTATTGCACAACAATTGCTTAATTAATGGGAGCATATTCTGGGCTTTCAACTTATGTTCTGTTAGTAAGGGTTCATTCTTCATGATCATAAGAACTGTTGCCGCACGACGATGATGTGAACATCACTGTGCAGCCATCCCAACAGCGTGGTCTACAAGGTCAAATGCCTTCTTAAAGTCCAGAAACACAGCACCATTTCATACATTTCGATTGATAGCAGATAGCCAAATATCACATAATGAAGTGAGAGCTGTATGGCATGAGTGGTTAGGTCGGAATCCAAATTGAAACGGGTGGAACAGTTTGTTCCTCCATATATTATAACAAGTGTTTATGAATATGTTTTTCCAGTGGTTTAGATCAAATTGGGAGTAGAGAAATAGGTCGAAAAATTATTAGGGTCAGTGGTGTCTTTTATTTTCATGAGCGGAATGACTTTAGCATGATTGAAAATACCAGGAAAAGTGGTATATAGGTAACGTGATAGAATGTCTTTCGCATTTAAAACTAATGTCATTTCCGTGTTCAAACTTGGTGTCGAAATCGATATGACGTACACTATTGTCAGTTTAAAAGAATGTAACCAAAGTTAGTACTGGGCTCTGAAGAAACAACCTACCATCCGCTGAACACACGAACGCTAATACCTAATCTGTATAAACCCATTTTCTTTCCTTTCGAGCACATTTTCAAACCAAACACATCGTATCTATGATTTTTTTGATTTTTTTGATTTTTTTTTAATCAGGAAAGCAACAAAGAAACTAACGAATAAATGTTAAAGTTTGCTTATGCAATACCCGTTTCAAGTCAAAGATTGATAATTAATTGCAATCAAAAATAAGGTCGCCAGAGTGCGGCCTTGACTTCTTTAACGGACGGTTATAACACAGACAGAAAGACACACACACACACACACACACACACACACACACACACACACACACACACACACACACACTCTCTCTCTCTCTCTCTCTCTCTCACACACACACACACACACAGACAGACACACACACACAGACACACACACACACACACACACTCACACACACACTCTCTCTCTCTCTCTCTCTCTCTCTCTCTCTCTCTCTCTCGCACACACAGACAGACACACACAGACAGACACACACACACACACACACACACACACACACACACACACACACAGACAGACACACACACACACACAAACACACACACACACACACACACACACACACACACACAGGTTTAACGTGTGCCTCTTACAGCTCACATACTTGGCTTTGTGATCAACTCTGAGGTTGACACAAAGTTGCTGATTCTCCTGGAAGACCAGCAATACTGTAAAATTATTACAAAGCGTATAATGAAGAACGACTGAACAGATACCAGAGGCAGTCAGACAAAGTATCAGACTTATCCAAAATAACAGTAATGACAGCTATAAGAGGCATTTTGTTAATCATTGTTCATTCTGGCTCTTCTCGACCTGCTTGTTAGTCTTACATGAACGGTAGATCAGTTAAAGATAAATAAAATAAAAATGAAAAAATAAAAATTAAAAAAATAAAAAATAAATAAATCCATGCGCTTAGAACTGTACCCACGGAAAACGCGCGATATAAGCCTCATATTGATTGATTGATTGAAGATGTGGTCTATTTATGACTATCCGGAGCTACGTGTTTGAAAAAAGAGGGCTGAGAATCATGCACATAATTATGCACAGCGAACGCGGCGCAAAATCCTACCTACATTGCGTGTATGACCTTCAGAGCTTTAGTCAATGCTTGAATTATGCCGTGGTAACATCCGGTTGACATTTGCCATTTTCATGCTTCATGTCTCACCCAGTCACATTATTCTGACACCGGACCAACCAGTCCTAGCACTAACCCCATAATGCCAGACGCCAGGCGGAGCAGCCACTAGATTGCCAATTTTAAAGTCTTAGGTTCAGAATATGATATTAAAATGAAAGTTTGGTAGCACTTGTAATCATGTGTCTGTTTGAATGCAATGTCTTGAATTTGTATGGATGTAAATTCCCAAACATGTGCAGGGTTTTAAAACTCTTTTCAAAAGATTGCATTACAACTGAGCAAAATGCATGTTATGATAACAAATGTTACTAGAAGCATTTCGCTTATATGGGCATCAAGATACTGAACGTTTCAAAGCAATCCATTGGATTTCTGGAATACAGCGCTCAGTGTTGTGGTATCTCACAAAATTGACACAAAACCTCCCGTTTTCGACCGCTCATGCAATCAACACCTACACCAGATGGAATCGAGTAACACACGAATTACGCAAGACAGCCATACAAAATAAGCTGTTCTGGATAGATCATTGATTTGAAGTTCTTGTCGCATTTAAAAGTTGCCGAGTTGTGCCTATTCAGAAGTATTGTCGATTTGTTAACAAGTACCTTCAATTTGGGGGTACTCTCATTTGAGTGGCGGTCACGTCGCCCCTGTTGAAGAAATCTTTGATCCAAAAAGTGTGCCAGATAGCAAAATTAATTGCTTAAGTTTTAAATGAAATGACAGGTGAATGGGTGTTGTAGTTGGGGTACGAAAATACTGTTTGCAGAGTTTCGAAAAGGTGCCTTTGCGCACGTGTGCGTAAATTGTTGTTGTCGTCATTTTCTCTACGCTTGCCTGTTGTTAACCGCCTTAATGTTTCTGTCATTGTCGTAATCATGTAATAAAATACAATTGTGTCTTTTTTTTTTTCTTTCATTTTTCCATAATGGAAATTAGTATCTGTTTCGGTTCTGTTTTCCGTTGTTGTTTTTTCTTGCTTCTCTGTCTGTTTACTTTTCTGTCTTTGTTTTTCTTCTTCCCTTTAATTTGTACCTTCATTATCTATTTTGTAATGTTGAGGGCGCTGCTCGTTTTGAGTGGGATTGAGGGTGTTTGTAATAGAGGGAGAGGAGAAGGTGTCTTATAGTGAAAGAATTCTCAAGAAAATGACGTCTAGATACAACTGCCAAAAACTGTTACCAGTGACGGAGTGAGTAAACGGCTAAAGTGCTGACCATCGATTTCCAAAACAGGGCAGACGATTATTCAAAATTCCGCTGGTCACGCCACTTGTTCAACCCTGTGAAGTTATCATTACGTCGTAGAGATCAGCCCTGTTTGACAACATGCTAAGTCGCAGGACCCAGAGAAATACGACGCTGTAGAAAAAATAAGGCGCAGCCATAACTTTTGCAAACAATCAAACCTACACAAATGTCGGGCAGCGAATTGAAAAATTGCCGGAAGGATGACACTTACGATGGCCCTACCTGGCATTAACATCATCAGGTGTCAATCTCACAGGAGGGGGGACACCTTTGCGGGTAAGACCAAAAGAGCACGGCGGGTTTAAGCCGCGTCGACACAGTGACGCTTAACGGTCCCGACAACCTCGCCCGGATGGGGTCATCTGAATATGCAAATGAGGGCGCCGCGGCTTTTGTTGAAAAGCTAAATCCGGTTGTCGTTGGATTATCATGATGAGTTAAGTATTGTGTGTGGGGGTATTACCGTCTGTTCAACTCTGGCTGTCAGTCTTACGCCGAGGTTGCATGCTTCGATGGGGTAATGTATTCTTGGTCACTGACAGCTGAGTCGAACTAAAAATGGATTTCTGGTGTCGGGGGAAGGGGGCAGGGGTGGAGCGTACAGGGGAGGGGGAGGGGAGGGGGGAGGGGGAGGGAGAGAGGGGAGGGAGAGGGGGTGCATTACAGCTGACTGAAATGTTTATGACAGATGGGATGGGTTGGCTGGAATTGAAAAGGCAAAGGAGTGACCTTGATGACAACTGATCGCCTTCGCCCCCACCCTCAGTAACACCCACCTTCCCAATTCAAACCTACTGTCTGTTTCTGTTAGTCCCAACCTCGAATCTGAATTGTGAGGGGGTGGGGATGGAGAGGGGGTTGGTAGGGGGATGCTAGCGATTTTCGGAACTGAGGTTATGATTGCTGAGGTCCGGATAAAGTAGAAGAGTTGTGTGGTTATTAGTGTATATCTGTGGGCTTTTAAAAATGAGGAAATCAGTGGGTTTTTTTCTCCTCTCTGTTTTGAAGGGGCTATTCCCCGAGATGTCACATGTTGCCAATCCTTGCTGTATCAATGCAGATGATTAAAGCGTAGCAAATGCCCTGTCATTTCTCTTGTCAGTTCATGTACTGATTTCACGGCATACAAATATGAGCGCAATTAGGTAATAAAAAGGTTGATTAGAGAGATACAAGTTATAGTGCGGTAATATGACGCGCGCGCGGGCGTGTGTGTGCATGTGTATGCAAATGTGTATGTGTATGTGTATGTGTCTTGGTATGGGTATGGGTATACGTATATATATATGTATATAAATATGTATATGTATATGTATGTTTATGTGTATGTAAATGCGTATGTGTATGTGAATGTGGCCTGGGTGGCCGAGTGGTAACGCACTTGCGCTCGGAAGCGAGAGGTTGCGAGTTCGACCCTGGGTCAGGGCGTTAGCAATTTTCTCCCCCCTTTCCTAACCTAGGTGGTGGGTTCAAGTGCTAGTCTTTCGGATGAGACGAAAAACCGAGGTCCCTTCGTGTACACTACATTGGGGTGTGCACGTTAAAGATCCCACGATTGACAAAAGGGTCTTTCCTGGAAAAATTGTATAGGCATAGATAAAAAAAAATGTCCACCAAAATACCTGTGTGACTTGGAATAATAGGCCGTGAAAAGTAGGATATGCGCCGAAATGGCTGCAATCTGCTGGTCGATGTGAATGCGTGATGTATTGTGTAAAAAATTCCATCTCACACGGCATAAATAGATCCCTGCGCCTTGAGTCCGAGTCTGGAGATACGCGCGTGATATAAGACTTCATATAATATAAGACTTCATATATAATACTGTGTAAGTGTATGTGTGAGTGTGTCTGTCTGACTGACTTTCTGTCTGTATATTACGTACTAGATGAATACCCGCTTCGCCGGGTACGGCTGCGCCGGGAAGAAGTCGAGCCGAATACCCGGCTGCGCCGGGGACCCGGCATGTACGCCGGCTTTGCCGGCGCACCGCACGGAGGAAGGGAAATAAACGCGGCTGAAAACACTGGAGAAGATAAGGAAGAGTTACTGGGAATGGATCCAGAGAAAAACCAAAATCGGTTCAGCGCTGCGCGCTGAGAGCACGTGTTGAAATATCTCATCAATGAGGTTGTGTCCGGGGTGTAGCTGAATACGGTCTCCAAATTTGAAAAAGATCCACCGAGAACTTTGGCCGTGCATCGCGAACAGACACACAGACACACAGACACTAGTCGTATATATATATATATATATCCCATGACCTCCCTTCTTTGTCTCTGTTACTTCAGTATGGGTATATATGTTGTATTTTTATAGCTCAATAAATACATCATGGACTCCAAAAAATATATGATAGTGCAGATTCCGATTTGGGCAAAGGACTACTTTCCTCCCGACCTTTGACCTCGCGCCGAACAATGTGACACATTTGTATGAAGTTCTAAAATCGTATTGCAGGGCTCAGAAAACCATATCAGTTGCACGCAAAAATGAATCTCAGAACTGATCTGATGTATGAGATGCAATAAGCAAAAGTTTCTTTCATTATGAAAGCAATGCAGGTCGAAAAAACCGAACATTCAACTTACAAGATAACCAGATGCTAGCGAACCAAAACAAAAACATGAGTACCCTCCCCTTGCATCGTTAGCAGACGACTTTTGAGAATCTGTCGGTAGTGTGTTTTGTTGTGCGCCTTCAGCTATCAAACATCGGCTGTTTCACGTGTTTTGCGAGCAAGTCTACTCTTTTGCCTGGCTCTGCAGTAAGTCTACATATTTTTCCGTAATCCAGTCATATTCCTTCAAAATGCAATCAATCGGCGGTGACAGACGTGTCGGTCGCGTTTTCCTCACACACATACCAGTTTAAGTTCATCCATGCAAACACACTCGCAAAACAGTTTATCACGTAGATACATTTCAAATAGGGAGCAAATGGTTAAATCTAAACCTACATATTTGTTCCCTAAAATTTGCTTCTCTGTCAATAAGCCTAATTACACACGTTCGAGAAAAACAACGTGGAATCGATTCTGAATCGAGTAAGCCAAATGGGTCCCAAACCCGTTTCGCCCGTTCTGCCGACCTGAAACGCAAAACAAAAGAATTGTGCGCTTCAACTAAATTAATTTCTATTCGACTTCATTACTTTCTTGCAACTTATGAACCTTTACTTAAAGCTTTTAAATGGTCTGAAAGTAGTGTTACCGCGTACTTATCGATGCACTCATTCGTTTTATTTTTTCAGCGACGGTCACTTAGTTTAAGGTTGCAAAAGGGCTAAGTCTCGCTGGCAACAGTTTTACCCTGCACAGATCGCAACAGTGCCGCTAGTAGTCTACACTTTGTGTTTGATGGTAGAATGGGATATACAGATTACAACACTCGTGGTTTTTTATATGGCTTGTATTTCAGTCAAGACCCAGCGGGAATATCAATCGAGAGCCACTCGCCAGAGGCTCGTGTCTCCCGATGATATTCATCCGCTGGGTCTTGACTGAAATACAAGCCATATAAAAAACCACTCGTGTTGTAACCTATACATAGATGCATGACTGTCTGTGTGCCTATCTGTTTGCGTTTGCGTGCGTAGAAGGGTGCGTGTGTCTGTGCGCGCGAGTGGTGTGCATCTTTATCTGTCTGCCTGTTTGTCTGTATGTGTGTGGGCGTCTGTCTGTCTGTGCCTATCATTGTGTCTGTGTGTGTGCGTGTGTGGGCGTGAGTGCGTGCGTGCGTGCGTGCGTGTATGTTTGTGTTGGGGAGAAAAACGAGAGAGAAAGAAAGACACAGAGACAGTAGCAGAGACATAGAGAAAGAGAGAGAATTGCAAAAAATCAGCCAACTGCAATTCCCAAAATTCTTCCCAAAAATAGAATTATTGAATGCCAAATCGTAGTCTTTTGTATTTCACAAAACGAACAATTCTAAATGGAAAAAAGCATACAATAAAACATAAGTCAAGAAACACAATGCACGCGACAATAACGAGTGAGATAAACACACAACCAAAGCTATTGAAGCAAGGGTAGGCTCTACCTTACCATTGTTCGTGCACCAAAACATGCAGACCAGCACGTGATACACTTAAAACTGTTGTCAATATAAAAATATAAAGATTAAACATAAATTGCGTATTAAGGTCTAATTGTCATATGTGCATTTCTTTTTTCTCTTTTTTTCTCTTCTTTTTCTTAAACGAGTTCATGACACGCAGTCCAGGAAACGAACACGTCAGATTCATGTGATATAAAAGAATATATAAAATCGCACGAAACACGACATAGATTAGTACTATGATTAGAGTGTATGTCAGATGACAAATGTTGGCGCAGCTAACTGTGATTTTATGGACGGACGCTTGCGGCTTTTACGGCTGGAATTAAAAGGGAACGGACACCTCGGTGTGACGATGACGGGGTCAGGGGGTGGAAGGAAAAGTTGAATGAGTGCAAAGAATTATGTGTCACCCCTCCTACTACTGACGCCGTCAGTAGGTCAAAAATGCGTCTCTATGTTTGTCTGTGTTTCTATGCTTTTCTGTTTATGTCTGCCCGTCGGTACCAAAGAGAGTTAGGGGTATAGTGGCAGACTCATCTCACCCAGCCGGCCATCTGTTCGAGCTCCTCCCGTCAGGCAAGCGCTTCCGCGCTCTGAAGAGCAGGACTTCTCGTTTCAGAAACAGTTTCTTTCCTGAGGCAGTCCTTGCGGCCTCAATGGTGGATCGTTCTTAGATCTGTTAGATTTGTGATATGTGTCAGTTAAAGTTTTGAAAGGGATCGAGTATCCTTAAATGAAATATCTTAATAGATGTACGTAAGGGTTGTGTCCTTTGAACAACTGTGTTAGCATGTACTCGGATTTATTATATTGATGACTATATTTTTAGATATGATTTTAGGGAATTCATTTATCTTTATCCATGTAACCTGTGATTACTCCTGTCAAATTGGTGCTAAAAGAACAACCAGTCCGTTTTGAACTGTCTGGTTGGTGTACACATGTAAATAGGCCCAGTGAAATTGAACACTTTATCTGTACATATTTATTATGATATAATATGCGTGTGGAAGGAGTGTGAAGTTTGGATGCATACACCATAACAAAATCCTGTGCTTTGCATTTGGTAAATAAACTGTTTGACTTTGACTCTGTCTTTTTTGTCTCTGTCTGACTAATTCTTTAGCTGTCTCCGTGTTTGTATCTGTCTGTATCTGTCTGTCTCTGTCTGTCTCTGTCTCTGCCTCTGTCTCTGTCTCTCCCTGTCTCTTTCTCGGTGTCGTTCTGTGTGTGTCTGTCTGTCTGCCTGTGTGCCTGCCTGCCTGTCTGCCTGCTTGCCTTTATGTCTGTCTGTCTGTCTGTCTGTCTCTCTCTCTCTCTCTCTGTCTCTATCTCTCTGTCTGTCTCTGTCTCTGTCTCTCTCTATCTCTCTCTCTCTGTCTCTCTCTCTCTCTCTGTCTGTCTGTCTGTCTGTCTGTCTCTCTCTCTTTCTCTCTCTCTCTCTCTCTCTCTCTCTCTCTCTCTCTCTCTCTCTCTCTCTCTCTCCATGGCCTATTGAATAGGCTATGGCCTATTGAATAAATTATCTGCGTCTGCGTCTGCGTCTGCGTCTGCGTCTGCGTCTGCGTCTCTTTCTCTCTCTCTCTCTCTCTCTCTCTCTCTCTCTCTCTCTCTCTCTCTCTCTCTCTCTCTCTCTCTCTCTCTCTCTCTCTCTCTCCAGCGAAGGCTGGATGTAAAAACGCATACATTCTTGTTAATCTTTTACCCTCGATAATAAAGATATTTTTTGTCTTGTGTCTCAGCGTGCGCGTATGTGTGAGTTCCTGCGTGCGTGCGTGCGTGCGTGCGTGCGTGCGTGCGTGCGTGCGTGCGTGCGTATGTGCGTGTACGTTTGTGTGAAAGACTGAGTTGATGGATGTGCTTGTTGTAATGATCGAATTTTCATTGCGGATGGGCCAACTTCTGCTGCTATCGAAGTATATTTTCAAAAGCATCTGTCTCGTAGAATTAATTTATTTCTTTTGAAGAATCATAGCGATAACATACGTGATCGGTATTAACTATGTCTTGTTCCATCAGTCCTGGGACTGTTGTATTATTCTCAGACGACAAAACGTTCTAGTTAATGGAAGTTTAAGGCAGAAGAAACATTGATGGTCTGAAACATTAAAACCTGTTTTTGTTTCTTTTTAGTGATCGATGACGAGACAAAGCGAATGCGATCAGACACACCTAGAATAAAATTAAAGGCACAGTAAGCCTCCCGTAAACCATCACAGAGCTCCCCGAGCGTCTAAATACAGTACAAGCATACTTCCATTTGAACGCTCACCGAACGGGAACATCCTGGCTGCTTTCTGTCGAGCGTGAGACATTTTCAAAGAATTTATTTTCGTAGACTTGTTCCGTTAACAACAACGGCGCCTCGTTTTTGCGCTAGACCTAACTTTTAAAATCTAAATAATAAATTGACAGCTTGTTACACAAACATTCTTTAATCATAAAAGAATTCGTTTTTCATCAAGACAAGATCAGAACAATTCGAAGTTGTGAAAGTTTAAAAAAAGAAAAGCCCGGAAGCAGGGTCACGCAAGGGTCGTAGCAGACGACGGCCGGTTTATCAGTGCAAATCGCCGTTCCTCTCAACAGTCAAAAGCCATCGCTAGAGTTCTTGTGAACCACAGCCGTTGTTTCGTGCATAAAAAAAACGTGCTATTGTAGATAAGCTCACGTCGAGTCGCATTCAAATGACTAACTATGACGACTGCATTGTGAAAAGGGAAAACTGGATCACACGGGTTCACGATGGCTCAGGGGTAAGATAAACCACGCAAAAATAAATTCTTTGAAAATTGTTCGCTCTTTACGGAGGGCACCTAGGATGTTCTCAATTGGTGAGTGTTTAAATGAAATGGTGTTTGTACTGTGTGTAAAAGCCTGACCGTATCTGTGATGGTTTACGGGAGGCTTACTCTGCCTTTAAGTCGTATGTTCTCAGTTTACTCTTTTAACATTTCTCTTACCAAAAAAAACTAAAAAGAGGTCATTTTTAAGGCTGTACTGCCCTGGGGTGCAAATATCTGCGCTGCATATCTATGTCTTTTATTTTTGCGTATATATCTCCGAAAATTATTAAGGAAGAACAAAGATACATATGTCACGAAATTGCAGCACAATTAAAACTTTGTTTAAACCAAAGTGGGGCAGTAAAGCTTCTACAAATGTTGATGAGCTCATGTGTACCACGACTCAGTCTACCGCAACACGGTGGCCTAGTGGTAAGGCGTCCGCCCAGTGAGCGGGAGGTCGTGGGTTCGAACCCCGGCCGGGTCATACCTAAGACTTTAAAATTGGCAATCTAGTGGCTGCTCCGCCTGGCGTCTGGCATTATGGTGTTAGTGCTAGGACTGGTTGGTCCGGTGTCAGAATAATGTGACTGGGTGAGACATGAAGCCTGTGCTGGGACTTCTGTCTTGTGTGTGGCGCACGTTAAATGTCAAAGCAGCACCGCCCTGATATCACCCTTCGTTGTGGACTGGACGTTAATTGCTTAGAACTGTACCCACGGAATACGCGCTATATAAGCTTCATATTGATTGATTGATTGATTGATTAAGCAAACAAACAAACAAACGACTCAGTCTGACACGGGATGGACAAAACAAACAGCAGGAGAGGTCTTGCGAAGTATGTCAATGTTATTCTTGGGTCCGAATGGTACTTTTTATGGAGAACACTCACAGACAACGGGAAACGAAATATTAACTCTACCTATCCCAAGATAGTCCAATTGGTCCTATGAATACGTAAACAATTACCTAGTCAGTCAGGGAAACAAAATGACTGTTTCCGGGAAATCTCAAGTCTTGACACAACTTTACGAAGCATGACCAAGGAGACTGCGAAGGCCTATTTCTGTCTGAAGCGGTCAAAATCACAGTGTGTGGTATCATGATCAGTTCATCGCTTCCCGTTACATGGGGGGGGGGGGGGGGGGGGCACACCCTACTGATACTTAAAATCGAGCGTGTCGTTTGATGCTAACATTTAATTTGTTTATTCGCTTCTATGTATATTTATAGAACAAGTGATGGCTGGAAGCTGCACTGAGACATATTTATACATTTTAATGTAATTGATTGATTCACTGCTTTCTTTCTTTCGTTCTTTCTTTCTTTCGTTCTTTCTTTCTTTCTGTCTCTGATTATTTGTTTGTTTCTGTCTTTGTTTCTTTGTCATTTCCTTTATTTTCCTTTCTTCCTTCTTTTACATTAATCCATGCTCTTCTACTCCTGAAAATTAAACAATATCACAGCGGGGATGCGGGATAAGAACGTTTTGGGGAGCGGTGTCTGTGTGTGTGTGTGTGTGTGTGTGTGTGTGTGTGTGTGTGTGTGTGTGTGTGTGTGTGTGTGAGTGTGTGTGTGTGTGTGTGTGTGTTTGTGTGTGTAGGTGTGTGTGTGTGTGTGTGTGTATCCGCACTATAGCGCACAATTGATAGGCTTAAGTCTAAAAACATCTTTAAGCGGCTGGCGCTTTCTATTGTTTGAATGTGTGAGGTTAGGCTCATAGTATTTCAATTTTTGTCTGACTGGAATCGTTCACATCCAAGTTCTGAAGCAACATATTAAAATTCAAGTGTTTTTTTTTTTTTAATTCATGGACCGTTTAATTCCCTCGTAAGCCAACATGGCAGAGTGAAGCGTTATGTATTGAGCGACTGATTGTGAAACTTGATTTCCTCTTGGTTTGAAACGCTCAAATCAAAATATTTTAAAGACGCGAGGTAGCATCATATTGATTGCTGATACCGTCAACGACACTCCGCACTATGATTAATTGGTCAGACTAACGTCTGAGTCCTGTTTGCACTCTAGAACTGCGTTATTTGATCTCAATGTAAGATTGTCATGCAGTTTTTTTACATTCATTATCCACTTTTCAAATAGCAAAGCTTTGAAATGTGTACGATTCCGCGGAAGCAAAGTCAGGACCGACAACTCATCTTTTACGCAAGACCTGTCAAGGTTGCCAAGGCTTGACGCCAGCCATGGCCTAAACTAAAGTGTCTATCAAGATGGCCCCCGGTCGCTTTTACCTACTAACACTAATTCCTCGCCCCGTATTTGACTTTATGCAAATGAGCACGATCAGCGGTTTTAGCGGATCTCCCCCCTACCCACACAACAAACTCGGGCTTAATCGCCGAAAAAGGAAATTTGGCCCAGGCAAAGCGTGCCATAGTCCGGAGGGGGGCTACCCATCCGGTTTGGCCAGGCTTCTAAATTTGACTGGTTAATCACAGAACTAAACGAAAGCGATGACAGGCAGGCAACACAGCGGATCAAACTTTAACAGCCCGGGGCGGCAATCAGACAGCCATAAACCGGGGGAGCAAGATAGAATAGAGGGAGAGAGAGAGAGAGAGTTAGAGTAGAGGGAAACGGAAAGTTCGATTTCGAACCCCACCCGTGGCTGGGCGAGCGCCCAATGGCTAAGGGGGCGTTTTGTGGGCAGGGTTTGCATGTCGGAGGTGACGGTTGAGGTGACAGTTGTCACGGCGCCTGGTTCCTCATGGAAGGGACTTATATAAAGGATTAGGCCAGCCCCTGCTGCAGGAAGTGGTCTCCTTCTCCTCTGTCTTTGTCTTCTAGCTCGTCCCACAGACCTAGTGGTCATACTCGAGATGTGGGTAAGTCGAACAGTTGCCCCTTTTGTTATTTCTATACTTTACTGATGCAACTACCTCTCTGTTTATTTGTGTCTTCATTTGTTTAAACATAATATATCGTATTTCCTTTTATAATACTAAAAATGTCTGTTTGTTATGTCTATACATCTTTGATACATTTACCTCTCTGTTTATTTGTGTCTTCATTTGTGTAAATACATATCCTATTTCCTTTAATAATACTCGCAATTTCTGTAAATGTATCACAAGGAATACGATATTTATTTTAGATGATAGTTAAATCGCGCAGCCTTTTTTGCTATTTCTATCATTTTTATATTTACCTCTGTTTACTTGTCTTTACTTTTATAAATATATATTTGTCACAAGTTCTCACTCATACTCACAAGAACTCGTCGTTTTTTGAATTAATCATTGTAAGTAGACATATTTTGTTTAGCGCCACTTCGATGTTTTGTTTTTTAATTGATCATGGAAACAAAATTTTGTAGTGTGAAAACAAAATCTAGCGTTGAAGTCAGAGCTTGTGTTAAGCTGCTAACATCGTAAGCAATGTTCTTTGACTGCAAATATTGCCCCAAAGCTGCAGAATACAGTGTAGATGTTGATAGGAATGGCATCGCTTATACAGCAAGGGAGGCAACATTATAATTGCTAGTACGCTCAGGAGAGATTACTCTCCCTTGACGAAGAAAGCATTCTGTGCAGTGTTCGAGTTCTACGTGGAACTTTAGATGACTTAGCAACTACTGAAGCGTTGCAATTTTGGAAACAATTATTGTGCTGTATTTAATCATCCGTTCTGCTGTATTTCTTTTACTTTGGTC
This sequence comes from Littorina saxatilis, assembly GCF_037325665.1. Classification (NCBI taxonomy): domain Eukaryota; kingdom Metazoa; phylum Mollusca; class Gastropoda; order Littorinimorpha; family Littorinidae; genus Littorina; species Littorina saxatilis. Next base: position 43,309,935 of record NC_090250.1, read on the forward strand.
ATTTCTGATGGTAACCAGCACAGAACACAAACGAGATCATCGGCGCTATGTATAGTTTTATTGTTTGTGTGGAAAAATCAAAACTACGAAGGTCTTATTCTAGTATAAGTCTGCTATTGTGTGTAACATGCCAAATATATGTTGGACATTCTATTTTACGTTGTTTGTTGACAATAACATTGCATTTGTTTCAAAGTTAATCTGGTCATTGAATAAACATTTCGCAAAGGAGCTGTTCATAAGTAAAATACACGTAAAACCGAATAGAACAAAATAAAAAAAAAAACATAAAAATACGCTGATCGAAAACATGTTCACTTTTTCTTGCCGAACAATTCAAAGTCTGTTAATAAAGAGAAAATAGTTTAAGTCTTCATCATATCAACTTCGCACCCAACATGGTCATGTATTTCAAATTGTTTGAACTATTTTTTTCGTTGTGTTTTAAAGTAAAGTATGAAATAATGACTTTTCAAATAAAAACTGTTCACAAACCGTACATTGTTTTACAGTTCACAGAATGAAACAACAAATAAATGTTACCCTAATACGAAGATCGCTTTCTCGAGACTGCAAAACTTTATGGAGATAATAAAATCTCCACTCCCATCCACTCGGAAGCTAGAAAGCAATCACTTTTCATTCACAATCATATAAATCTTGTCATGCCTGTCAAAGGTTAAAATTTCTTACGAAAACATAAACAAGTTAGAATCAAAGCTATGTCGTAAAACAGACTAAATCGGGATATTTCCTTGTCAGGGAATAAAACAAAAACAGTTACGGAGGCGAATTTATGTTAATGGTTCTTTCATATCATCCTCGCCACAAATTCTGATTGACAGTTAGGCATGAGTGCAGATGTATGCATATCATCATGTTATATCACCCTCGCTACGTGTTTTGGCTGACAGCTGCAGACATTAGCCAATGAGAAGTGTATGCAAATAACTTAGTACGTCTTTTGACTGTGAACTGGAGACGAGAAGTGATACATTTTATGCAAATCGTCATTTGATATCATTCTCGCTGCTACATGTGTTGACTGACAGCTGTAGATATTGAACGATGAATGATTTTATGCAAGTTGCCAATACGGTTTGATATCACCCTAGCTCGCTATGCGTTTAGACTGACAGCTGTACATATGCACCAATGGATCATTCATCAAAAGTCGTCAATAAGTTTTGATATCACCCTCACTATGCGTTTAGGCTGACAGCTGTACATATTCACCAATGGATCATTCATCCAAGTCGTCAATACGTTTTGATATCACCCTCTCGCTATGCGTTTAGACTGACAGCTGTAAACATTAACCCATTGTTCATTCATCGAAGTCGTCAATAAGTTTTGATATCACCCTCTCTATGCGTTTTGATTGACAGCTGGAGACATTGAGCTGGTTGGTGGCACTGGTTGCCGTGACGTCAGGCCAGGCATACTATGGGGCGGGCAGGGAGGTTGGCCGCATCAGTGCCAGGCTGCAGAACCAGAATACCAACAGTGGTGCACGCGACCAAGCCACACAGAGGAGAGACTCCAACCGCTTCGACGGCAACGCTGACCAGAGGGCACGGTAGGGACAGGGTGGTGTTAGGTGGAGAAAGACGAAGAATACCGGGTTGGGTGGGGGATGAGGAGAGGGGTGATGGAGTTGGGGTGGGGGGATGATGAATCGAAATGACTGATCAATGAAGTACATGTAAGTACATCGACGTTTAGATAAATAAGAAATATTTGAAACATGTTTGAACATTCACAACAAAATGTTGATTTTTGATCATATCTCAGAAGAGAAACCAGATTGGAAATGCTTACGTATAGCCAGGCACGGTAGCAAATACGTGCAAATTCAGAAGTCCAAGGTACTAACAGATAATTTCTCTAACCGTTTATCAAATTGGTGAAAAGTAATTACTTGACTAATTCACCGTTCTCAAACCCTTCGGCGAATTAAAAACAGTAAGCATGGTACCAAATGACAGCTTCCTTGTTAAAAACGGAAATCATGAAAACTATCGAAGAGAAGAAGACATACCAAGTATGTAAACACAGTGTCTATCGTTACTGGGTTGAAGTTGTTTTGGCATCAACGTTGCCTTATCAAAAGAAAATGATTTTATCATTTTTACTTTACACCAAACTAAATTATTTTGGAACAAAACTTGGCTAACGCATAACAAAGCGGGTTAGCTTACGACACAATGGGCTTAGCTTTGGCAGTTCTAACAACTTTCCTACCCAACATACGTACATATCCCTGTCTTTTGGTGTTACTTTCACACGTACACAGCTTCATTCCGACTAGAACTCTAGACCGCCGACCTTAAGTCAAGTCAAACCAACCCAATAAAATGATCATTAAATCATCTGTCTGGGCGCAGTACAATTAATGACCCAAACCAGAGAAGCACACACTGACATCAAACAGTTCACACACCAAAATAACTGTTTTATTCCCCACAGGTGGACCGGGCAGAACGCAGTACGCGAGAATGGCCTGAACCAAAACGAGCAAGCTCTGCAGGAACGCGCCCAGAAGGCCAACCAGAACTTCGGCCGTTTCAGCAACAACTTCGGCAACATCGCCAAGCAGATCCGCGATGAGGCGCTGCGCAACCAGTACGTCATCCGCGACGACTCGCAGTACAAGAAGAACAACCTCAACAGCGCCCAGGGCGCCAACGCCGCCAACGCCAGGAAGACGGCGTTCGACCGAGGCGAGCAGCTGGACGACAACATCAACTACGCTTTCAGCAAGCAGTTCGACAAGGCCTCCAGCGAGAACGGCGGCTACGAGGAGGAGAACGGCAGGAACCTGAGGAAGCTGGATCTTATCGACGAGCGCGAGAAGGACCGCAAGCTGCTCCGCGGGGACTCCAGCGTGTCCCGCTCCAACTCGGACGAGCAGAAGGCCGCCAAGGACACAGAATGGAAGTCCAACGCAGCTCAGAAGCAGGCCCAGGAAGGCAAGTACGGCTTTGCCGACCGCCGCGTGGACCAAGCCGGAGAGCGCTCTGACGACCGCGCCGTGGACTACGACCGCAAGGACTCTCGCTACCTGGAACAGGAGACTGGCCGCGACGAGGCTGTCAGGCTGGCCAAGGATCTCGCGGAGCAGGCCGCCGGCTACAACAACGAGGCACAGGCTGCTGCCGACTCCAACCGAGGAGTGGCGGACAAGAAGTACTACGGGGGCAAGGAGCTCGGCCCCAACGGCATCGTCGGAGCGCACCACGACGGTTATGGCCCCGGAGATGCCGTGGCCGCCGCCGCCGCGGTCAACGGAGACAAGGCCAAGCACGAGGGCAGCGGAGGCGTCATCAAGACCGGCTTCGACGAGAACGCGCTGCAGAACGAGCAAGGCAACGAGCTGGCCGCCGCCCGCGCCCTCAGCTCGGCCGAGGCTGTCAACGACTACCAGCGCAACAAGGACAAGCTGGCCTACGACCAGGTGCGAGGTCTGCAGGACAGGACCCAGGGCCAGTTCAAGCAGGGCCTCCAGGACGCCGCCTCCCAGGGATTCTCCGGCAACAACGCGGAGGCCGCCAAGTCCGCCGCCGAGTGGGACAAGGCTCAGGCCGCAAAGTCCTCCAAATCCGACCTTATCGCCAAGGAGAAGAACGAGAACGAAGCTCTGCGGGACAGGAACTACTTCCGCAAGATCCAGAACGACGACAACGAGACCTTCACGCGCAGGAAGCAGTTCTACCACAACAAGAAAGATGCTGGCAACAACGACGAGAACCTCAAGTACCTGCGCAAGAAGAACGCCCGCAACTTCGGGGCTGCCGACGAGGCGGATCTCTCCAAGCAGAACAACTTCCAGAACCTGCACCAGAACTCCAAGCTGGCCAGCCAGAACAGGAACTTCGACGATCTTGTCGACAGACGTGCCAGTGTGCAGCACGAAAATGAGGTCCGTAACGCCGACGCCAACGGCTTCGACAACCGCGCCTCCAATGACCGCAACCAGGCCCAGGCCACCGGCACCGGCACCAACCGCGCCCTCAACCGCCAGAACCAAGACGACAGCCAGTCCACCTACTTCAACCGCCGCCAGAGTCTGGACGACCAGAACGACGCCACCAAGCACGTGGCACAGGACCAGAAACAGAGCGGCAGGGCCACGGCCGCCGACATCGAGTACGTGCGTCCCACCAACGGCAACCCTCTGGGTGACGTCAGCTCCCGCGACTTCATCAGCGGCGACCTACTGCGTGGGGAAATTGCGGATAAGAGCCAGAAGGACTACACTCTGCCGGACGTGATTGTGGACATCAAGCCCATCGCACCCCCGCCCAAGATTGAGCAGCCCCGCAGGCAACGCCCCATCCCCGCGCTGCCCACAGTCCAGCAGGTCAAATCCTACAAGGCGCCCAAGTACAACAAGCAGGAAGTCAACTACGACACGGGCCGCAGCACCAACCTGGGCAACTTCAACCGCCCCAGCTTCCAACGCATCCCTAACTTGTCCCTCTTCAGGGGCCCCAGACAGAGCACGCTTAACACCAAGCCTGCCAGCAAGCCCAAGTCCCGCTTCGCCCTCAACCGTCTCAGTAGCAAACAGCCTGCTACCTCCAACTTCGGTCGCAACCTGCTGGGCGGCGGCAATCAATTCAACAGAGGCTATGTACGCGGGTCCTTCGCCGGCAGGGGTTAGGCGTATCCAAGAAAATCTAGAGTCTATTCTGCTACTAGTCAGCGACCGGGGAAGAAGCCCAGCCATCTAGCCAAACACATTTTTGACCAAGTCGCAGCTAAGTTACTTTTCGATTGAGAATTGAAATGTTTAAAATAATAATGCTTTCTAGATGTCGACAAAAACAAAATGATAAGCGCATGTATTTTTTTCTTTTTTTGGAAGCTGACAGCAAGAAAACGAACACTTATCAACGCATTATGGTTGTAGAGTATTTATCACCGGGCCTCTGGAAGTAACTATTCCGACTAGGACTGCTGGGAGGTTGGAGTGCATGCCAAATGAAGCGTCTTTTAGAACCAGCTAATGATTGTGTGTCTTTCGATTCCTGTGAAATGTCACAAGGCAGTTAAAACTGTGAGGAATGCTGCTCAGATGAAAAAATGAACTACAAGTATATCAGTAACATTGTACATTATCTGTTATGATATGAGGTTGGAAGTTTCTTTATTGTGAATAACCAAATTATGGTGTTATCGCAAGTAAACATTGGTGACATTGATCATGTTTTGTGTGTGTGTGTGTGTGTGTGTGTGTGTGTATGTGTGTGTGTGTGTGTGTGTGTGTGTGTGTGTGCGTGACAGACAAACAGACAGATAGACAGACAGACAGATAAACTGAAAGGAAAAGAAATCCCTGCCCGAGATCAAGATTTCAAAAAAGAGTCGACGTGCACGGAAAAATATTTGCACGAAATAATGATATGGATAACATACAATGAAATGGCGAGAAACTTAGGCACATTTGGTAATATGATTAAATACGGATTTCAACGAAAAGCACATACACTAAATTCAGAAAGAAACAACAAAAAAAGCGAAAATAAATAAAGAACAGAAAGAATCATGATTTTCTAACGGAGGAAATACATTTTTTTAAAGAAAAACTAAGTAAGTAAGTTTAACAACATATACTACTGAAACATAAATGATATGGGGTGTTTGTTTACTCGAGAGAAAAGATAAAATTGAACCAACACAAAACATGACCTGCAAATTACTAGTTGAGGGAGACTACTTTTCAGACCTAGTTACAAAACGTTTCGCTTTCCTTGCCTATAAAGACACGTTACGATGATGATCTTACAGGAATCACTATTTAACACACGTACACACACGCACAAACACACACACACACACACACACACATACACATACAAACACACACACACACACACGCACACACACACACACACACTCACACACACACACACACACACACACACACACACACACACACACACATATACACACACACACACACAGTCTGTCTGTCCGCGTGTGTGTGTTTCTGTTTTCGCGTATATGTGTGTGTGTGTGTGTGTGTGTGTGTGTGTGTGTGTGTGTGTGTGTGTGTGTGTGTGTGTGCGTGTGTGTTTGTGCGTGTGTGTACGTGTGTTAAAATAGTGTGTGTGTGTGTGTATGTGTGTGTGTGTGTGTGTGTGTGTGAGTCTGTGTGTGTGTCACACACACACACACACAGAAGTAAGACAAAACTCTGATAGAGATGCTTTCACGGCAAGTGGATATATAGAGGGTAGATACAACACATGCTGAGCCTAATTGATGGCCGCAGGAGCGGTCATCTTTTTGAATGCATTCGAAGAGGTGACATGTCTCGTTTTGTTACCGTTCTCACGAGATCAGTTACAGTTTCTCTCTCTCTCTCTCTCTCTCTCTCTCTCTCTCTCTCTCTCTCTCTCTCTCTCTCTCTCTCTCTCTCTCTCTCTCTCTCTCTCTCTCTCTCTCTCTCTCTCTCTCTCTCTCTCTCTCTCTCTCTCTGTATGTATGTCTTTGTTTGTGTCTCCCTCTGACTCTCTCCGCTTCTGTCTTTCTATGTCTGTCTCTGTCTATGTGTGTGTGTGTGTCTCTCTCTCTCTCCCGCTCTCGCTCTCTCTCTCTCTCTCTCTCTCTCTCTCTCTCTCTCTCTCTCTCTCTCTCTCTCTCTCTCTCTCTCTCTCTCTCTCTCTCTCTCTCTACCGGCACGGTTGGCCTTGTGGTAAGGCGTCCGCCCCGTGATCGGGACGTCGTGGGTTCGAACCCCGGCATGGTCATACCTAAGACTTTAAAATTGGCAATCTAGTGGCTGCTCCGCCTGGCG
>NC_090250.1:43329239-43416739 GCF_037325665.1 Littorina saxatilis
TGACCCCCCCTTCAAACGTTAAGAATAAGTACGTTAGGACCATTTGAAACGAAATATATGTATGTGTGCACAAAATCTGTTGGAAAAATGATCTAAAAAATAAAAAAATAAAAATAATATTCTAAAAAAAATTTAAAAAAAAGTGTTGACGCTTCCTATGAAACTTCAAAAAAAGTACACTAGGACCTTTTAAAACGAAATGTACGCATAAATGAATGCATCTATGCATCTCCACAAGTTTTTTTGGGGGGGTCATTCTGGGCTAGCCCAGAATGACCTCCCGTTCAAAATCAGCTAGCCCAGAATGACCCACCGGTCAAAACTGACTAGGCCAGTCAGTTTTGACCCTCCCTTCAAACTTCAAGAATAAGTACTTTAAGACTTTTTAAACCGAAATGAATGTAAATGTGGACAATATTTGTTAAACAATTGATATTACAACAAACAAAACAAAAACCCTTAACTCTAAAAAAAATTAAAAAATAAAAAGTTTCGACGCTTCCCTTCAAATTTCAAGAATAAGTACACTAGGACCTCTTAAAACAAAACATACGCATGTATGTATGCATCTATGCATCTCCCCAGGTCTGGGGGGGGGGGGGGTCAAAATCAGCTAGCCCAGAATGACCCCCCGGTCAAAACTGACTAGGCCAGTCAGTTTTGACCTCCCCTTCAACTTTTAAGAATAAGTACTTTAGTACCTTTTAAAACGAAATATATGTATATGAGCACAGTATTTGTTGGAAAAATGATTTTTTAAAAAATCAACAACAAAAATCGAACAAAACGTACTTTAAAAAAAAATAAAAAAAAAAGTTTCGACGCTTCCTTTGAAACTTCAAAAATAAGTACACTTCGACCTTTTAAAACGAAATGTACACATATAGGTATGCATCTATGCATCTCCACAAGTTTTTTTGGGGGGGCAGCCCAGAATGACCTCCCGGTCAAAATCAGCTAGCCCAGAATGACCCCCCGGTCAAACCTGACTAGGCCAGTCAGTTTTGACCCCCCCTTCAAACTTCAAGATTAAGTACTTTAAGACTTTTTAAACCGAAATGAATGTAAATGTGGACAATATTTGTTAAAAAATTGATATTACAACAAACAAAACAAAAACCCTTAACTCTAAAAAAAAATAAAAAATAAAAAGTTTCGACGCTTCCCTTCAAACTTCAAGAATAAGTACACTAGGACCTCTTAAAACAAAACATACGCATGTATGTATGCATCTATGCATCTCCCCAGGTTGGGGGGGGGGGTCAAAATCAGCTAGCCCAGAATGACCCCCCGGTCAAAACTGACTAGGCCAGTCAGTTTTGACCCCCCCTTCAAACTTGAAGAATTAGTACTTTAAGACTTTTTAAACCGAAATGAATGTAAATGTGGACAATATTTGTTAGAAAAATGATATTACAACAAACAAAACAAAAACCCTTAACTCTAAAAAAAATAAAAAATAAAGTTTCGACGCTTCCTTTGAAACTTAAAAAATAAGTACACTAGGACCTTTTAAAACGAAATGTACGCATAAATGAATGCATCTATGCATCTCCACAAGTTTGGGGGGGGGGTCATTCTGGGCTAGCCCAGAATGACCTCCCGGTCAAAATCAGCTAGCCCAGAATGACCCCCCGGTCAAAACTGACTACGCCAGTCAGTTTTGACCCCCCCTTCAAACTTCAAGAATTAGTACTTTAAGACTTTTTAAACCGAAATGAATGTAAATGTGGACAATATTTGTTAGAAAAATGATATTACAACAAACAAAACAAAAAACCCTTAACTCTAAAAAAATAAAAAAAATTCGACGCTTCCTTTGAAACTTTAACAATACGTACACTAGGACCATTTAAAACGAAATGTACTCATAAATGAATGCATCTATGCATCTCCACAAGTTTGGGGGGGGGGGTCATTCTGGGCTAGCCGGTCAAAATCAGCTAGCCCAGAATGACCCCCCTGTCAAAACTGACTAGGCCAGTCAGTTTTGACCCCCCCCCCCCCCTTCAAACTCTAAGAATAAGTACGTTAGGACCATTTAAAACGAAATATATGTATGTGTGCACAAAATCTGTTGGAAAAATGATCTAAAAAATTAAAACTACAATTTTTTTTTTTAAATAAAAAGTTTTGACGCTTCCTTTTAAACTTAAAAAAAAAAGTACACTAGGACCTGTTAAAACGAAATGTACGCATAAATGAATGCATCTATGCATTTCCACAAGTTTTTTTGGGGGGGGTCATTCTGGGCTAGCCCAGAATGACCTCCCGGTCAAAATCAGCTAGCCCAGAATGACCTCCCGGTCAAAATCAGCTAGCCCAGAATGACCCCCCGGTCAAAACTGACTACGAGTCAGTTTTGACCCCCCCTTCAAACTTTAAGAATAAGTACGTTAGGACCATTAAAAACGAAATATATGTATATGTGCACAAAATCTGTTGGAAAAATGATCTAAAAAATTAAAATAAAATAAAAAAAAAAAAAAGTTTTGACGCTTCCTTTTAAACTTCAAACATAAGTACACTAGGACCTTTTAAAACGAAATGTACGCATAAATGAATGCATCTATGCATCTCCACAAGTTTGGGGGGGGGGGTCATTCTGGGCTAGCCCAGAATGACCTCCGGGTCAAAATCAGCTAGCCCAGAATGACCCCCCGGTCAAAACTGACTACGCCAGTCAGTTTTGACCCCCCCTTCAAACTTTAAGAATAAGTACGTTAGGACCATTTAAAACGAAATATATGTATGTGTGCACAAAATCTGTTGGAAAAATAATCTAAAAAATTAAAATAAAAAAAAATAAAAAAGTTTTGACGCTTCCTTTTAAACTTCAAAAATAAGTACACTAGGACCTTTTAAAACGAAATGTACGCATAAATGAATGCATCTATGCATCTCCACAAGTTTGGGGGGGGTCATTCTGGGCTAGCCCAGAATGACCTCCCGGTCAAAATCAGCTAGCCCAGAATGACCCCCCCCCCCCTATACTTGTGGAGATGCATAGATGCATTTATTTATTTGTACATTTCGTTTTAAAAGGTCTTAGTGTACTTATGTTTAAAGTTTCAAAGGAGGTGTCAAAAACTTCTTTAATTTTTTTTAATTTTTTTTCAATTTTATTTATTTGTTTAGATCATTTTTGCAACAAATATCGTTTTAAAAGGTCCTAACGTACTTATTCTTGAAGTTTAAAGCCTAGTCAGTTTTGACCGGGGGGTCATTTTGGGCTAGCTGATTTTGACGGGAGGTCATTCTAGGCTAGCCCAGAATGACTGCCCCCCCCCCCCCCCCCAAAAAAAAAAACTTATGGGGATGCATAGATGCATACATATATGCGTACATTTCGTTTTAAAAGGACCTAGTGTACCTATTCTTGAAGTTTGAAGGGAAGCGTCAAAACACTTTTTTTTTTAAGTAAGTTTTTTTTCCGATTTAAAAAAAAAAAAATTTCTCCAACAAATAGTGTGCAGATATACATATACTTTGTTTTAAAAGGCCCTAAAGTACATATTCTTGAAGTTTGAAGGGGAGGTCAAAACTGACTGGCCTAGTCAGTTTTGAAGGGGGGGTCATTCTGGGCTAGCTGATTTTGACCCCCCCCCCCTAACCTGGGGAGATGCATAGATGCATACATGCTTGCGTATGTTTTGTTTTGAGAGGTCCTAGTGTACTTATTCTTGAAGTTCGAAGGGAAGTTTGGAAACTTTTTTTTTTTTTTTTTCCTTGTAATATCCTTTTTCTAACAAATATTGTCCATATTTACATTTATTTCGGTTTAGAAAGTTAAAGTACTTATTCTTGAAGTTTAAAGGGGGGGGGGTCAAAACTGACTGGCCTAGTCAGTTTTGACCGGGGGGTCATTCTGGGCTAGTTGATTTTGACGGGAGGTCATTCTGGGCTAGCCCAGAATGACCCCCCCCTCAAACCTTAGATATATGTAGTTATATACATATATGCATACATATTGTTTCTAAAGGTCTTAATGTACTCATTCTTCAAGTTTGCAGGGGGGGTCAAAATTGACTAGGGGGGGTCAAAACTGACTAGTCCAGAATGACCTCCCGGTCAAAATAGGCTAGCCTAGAATGACCGGGAGGTCATTCTGGGCTAGCCCAGAATGACCTCCAGGTCAAACTGGGCTGCTTCAAAATAGACTGCTACACCGGGCCTTTTGATTTGCCCTGTATGCAGAGAGGACGTGGAAGACGAGAAACATGTATTGTTTGTATGCAAAGGATATTGTGATTATAGACTTGATGTCAAAATATTAAGAGAAAAAAACCAGAGTGAAGATGCGAACAGTATTATACGTGTTATGTCTGTAGATAAAGGGGATTCAGTGGTGCATGTGGCCAGATTCTTATATCGTGTTTTTCAAAAAAGGAAACGTTTTTTGGACTAGTTACCCAATGTGGAACAGGTGAACGAGACGGCGATGTGTTATACATAGTTTGTGCCATGGAATGTTAGAGCAGGTTTGATTGCAAATAATGTATGCTGGTGTAGTACACTAGTCTTGTGTTGTTGTTGTACCTATTCAAATTGTTGATTTTTGCGCTGGAAATGTTTGTATGTTAGAAAGGGAGAGAGGGAGAGAGAGAGAGAGAGAGAGAGAGAGAGAGAGAGAGAGAGAGAGAGAGAGAGAGAGAGAGAGAAAGAGAAAGAGAGAGAGAGAGAGAGAGTTTGTGCTGTGGAACGATAGAGCATGATTGAAAACCGATAATGTATGTTAGCACTGTAAACTTGTTTGTCGTGGCACCTACCCATATTGTTAATTCATGCGCTGGATATGTCTTTAGGTTTAAGAGAGAGAGAGAGTGAGAGAGAGTGAGAGCGTGCGTGCGTTCGTGTGAGTATATGTTAGAGAGAAAGAGATAAAACCGGTTGATTGTCCATAAATACAAACACACGGCATGTATTACTGACCCCCCCCCCCCTCCCCACACCCCGTTGAAATGAACCTTGTGTGTTTAATCAATAAAATGTCTTACGTCTTACGTCTCTCTCTTGATTGATGATTGTCCTTTTATTGTCTCTATTTTTATGTCTTAGTTTAGCAGGGACAGATTGTAAGACTAGGCGTCAGCCTAAAATCTCCATCCTTGAGTAATAAAGTTCGTTAGTTCGTTCGTTCTCTCTCTCTCTCTCTCTCTCTCTCTCTCTCTCTCTCTCTCTCTCTCTCTCTCTCTCTCGCTCTCTCTCTCTCTCTCTCTCTCTCTCTCTCTCTCTCTCTCTCTCTCTCTCTCTCTCTCTCTCTGTCCGTCAGTCTGTCTGTCTGTCTCGTTGTCTGTCGCTCTGTGTCTGTCTGTATGTCTGTCTGTATGTCTGTCTGTATGTCTGTCTGTCTGTCTGTCTGTCTGTCTGTCTGTCTGTCTGTCTGTCTGTCTGTCTGTCTCTCTCTCTCTCTCTCTCGCTCTCTCTCTTTCTCTCTCCGTCTCTCCCACCCCCCCCCCCCCCCTCTCTCTCTCTCTCTCTCTCTCTCTCTCTCTCTCTCTCTCTCTCTCTCTCTCTCTCTCTCTCTCTCTCTCTCTCTCTCTCTCTCTCTCTCTCTCTCTCTCCGTTCCCGAGTCTTCCGTATGTACATGGAAATCCGGGGAGGGTCGAGCTAAGGAAATCGAGATTACAACTGTAAGTACCCCGGGTAAGTGCTTTATTCAGCTTCGCATCCCCCGGTTGCCCCGATGACACTGCGAGTGCGCTCACGCACTCCACCTCCCACCTCATTAAACTGGGTATACCACTTTCGCCCTGCGCGCATCTACTCTGCGCAACTTGAAAATACTCAAACTTCGTTTAGAATTCTTCTTGTCATCCCTCCCCCTCCCCAACAGAACTCAAAACACGAGGATTTTCGGATGTGAACTCTTGTTTGCTGCGGATGGAGAGAAGTGAAGGTTTTCGCTGTGCTGAAGAAGTGAAAAGTGACATTACTGAGGAGAGGTTTTGAAATTCGGGAGGGTTACATCAGTGTGGTAGTGGTACTGTATAGAAGGAGTGTGGGAAATTGTAGGGAAACGTTGAGCAAATAATGAGAGATAAACTTGTGACTTACACTTGTTAGCATCATGCTGGTGAAGCGGAGTGGAGAATACAACTGGTTTACAAGGAATATTACTTCATCCAGTACCTGAAAAAGACAACAAAGGTATGTGTGCTTATTTGCTTGTGTGTTGCTGCTGTTGTTGGTGTTGCTGCTGCTGCTCGTAGTTTTTTTTTTCTTTCTTTCCCTTTTGATTTTTGTTTTGTTTTGTGTCTTTAAATGTTTTCAATCAATCAATCAATCAATATGAGGCTTATATCGCGCGTATTCCGTGGATACAGTTCTAAGCGCAGGGATTTATTTTTTAATTTTTTAATTTTTATTTTATGCAATTTATATCGCGCACATATTCAAGGCGCAGGGATTTATGTATGCCGTGTGAGATGGAATTGTTTTACACAATTATATATCACGCATTCACATCGGCCAGCAGATCGCAGCCATTTCGGCGCATAATTATCTTACTTTTCACGGCCTATTATTCCAAGTCACACGGGTATTTTGATGGACATTTTTTTTATCTATGCCTATACAATTTTGCCAGGAAAGACCCTTTTGTCAATCGTGGGATCTTTAACGTGCACACCCCAATGTAGTGTACACGAAGAGACCTCGGTTTTTCGTCTCATCCGAATGTTTTGTCTTCATTCCATCCTTTCGTTCTATTTTTCTCAGAATATTCCTATCAACTCGATGCTTTTGATTCAAGGATATTACAAAATATTGTAAACGAGTACGCTACTGGACTGAAACCGTATCACACACTCGTATGTATAGATATGTCAACCACCTGAACATGGTCTCTGTCTGTCTGTCTGTCTGTTTCTCTCTCTCTCTCTCTCTCTCTCTCTCTCTCTCTCTCTCTCTCTCTCTCTCTCTCTCTCTCTCTCGGTATCTCTCTATCTCATTTCCTCCCTCCTTCCTTTGTTCCCCTCAGCGATTCTGATTTTTAAAAAATTGTAACAGCTCCACTGTTATTTTCGTATACTATCTGCTACATCAATCATAAAGAAGAAAACGACAAAATGGATAGAAATGAACGAACAAATAATCATTCTGACAATCACACAAACGAACAAACGAACAAACAAACAAACAAACAAAACAAAAAACAAACAAACAAACACACTAACTAACACACAAACAGTACAAAAAAACGAACAAACAAACAAACAAACAAACAAATAAACAAACTAACTATAACTAACTAACTAACTAACAAAGTAACTAACTAACTAACTAACTAACTAACTACAGGGCAGACAGACAAAAGTACACACACACAAAAAACACCATCATAGACCGGTGTAATGAAAAGAAAAACTGATATCAGCGGCTTGTTTCTTGTGGTTGCTTTGTGGGTCGAATGGTTGGAGGAAGTTCACAAAATTTAGTTTGAAAAAAAGTGTATGCCAATTCGATGAAACTGACGAATAAGTGAAACATTGACTCCAATAAACACACACACACACACACACACACACACACACACACACACACACACACACACACACACACACACACACACACACACACACACACACACACAGAAAGAGAGAGGGAAAAGGGAGAGAGAGAGGGAGATCAAGAGAAAAAGAGAGAGGGAAAGAGAGAGAGAGGGAGAGAGAGAGAGAGAGAGAGAGAGAGAGAGAGAGAGAGAGAGAGAGAGAGAGAGAGAGAGAGAGAGAGAGAGAGAGAGAGAGAGAGAGAGAACAAAATGTAATGGGCCTAGTGGGTATGACGATGGTTATAGAAAATATATCAATTTATGTTTTTATTTACTGTCAGCGACTTTTTGCAAAACAATATAAGCACATATTCACCGCGCACGAGGGGTATTATTTCCTTTTGATGTAAAAAAACAAAACAATTACACATTTCAGCTACCAAGGGAAATACTCGTTTTTCAGATAAGGTTTTAATGGACGCTGTTCAAATGCAAATAAGACATACTGCGTATAATGGCGGCGGTTGGTAACGACGTAGATAATTATGCGGATTAGGCGCAGAGAGGCAAGGGAAAGGGAATACGCGTCTGAACTTCATGTACATACCATATTTGAACAGCAAACACACGCTTTTGAGAAGAAAAGAAGTGACATCATAGCATATTAAGAGGTCAATGTGACCTTTCAAAGCAAAAGGGGTTCCTAAGATTGAGTTGACGTTTTAAGTCGGATTACTGATTATATTCAGATCAAAGAAAAATCTTCAAATGAAAAATTCTATATCGAGGATATTTTAGATGCGTCAAAGAACCATCATTTGTATGTGAACTCCAAATTTTAAAAGAAGGGTAGGATGCATTTCGCAGGCTGCGGACTTTGAACAAAAAAACATTGGCAATTATTAAATGACTCATTCTGACATTCCGTGAAACCCGTCATTAACCAGAAATGTTAAATCCTGATGCAGTGGGCACTTCTTTCTTTGTTTGTTTTTCAGAGTGTTTTCATAACATATTCACACTTGAACTTTTGGGCTTGAGTCATTCCTTTAAAAATGGATGCTCGGATTTGCATGGTATGGCAGAACGAAGGTTTGTTTGTTTGTTTGTTTGCTTAACGCCCAGCCGACCACGAAGGGCCATATCAGGGCGGTGCTGCTTTTACATATAACGTGCGCCACACACAAGACAGAAGTCGCAGCACAGGCTTCATGTCTCACCCAGTCACATTATTCTGACACCGGACCAACCTGTCCCAGCACTAACCCCATAATGCCAGACGCCAGGCGGAGCAGCCACTAGATTGCCAATTTTAAAGTCTTAGGTATGACCCGGCGGGGGTTCGAACCCACGACCTCCCGATCACGGGGCGGACGCCTTACCACTAGGCCAACCGTGCCGATCAGAACGAAGGGAAGCAATAGCAATTTTTAACTTTAAAAACTATTTTCTTTTCCACCTAATCCTCCTCCTCCTCCTCCTCCTCTTCCTCCTCCTCCTCCTCCTCCCCTCCTCCTCTTCCTTCTTCTTCTTCTTCCCTTTCTACTGCATGGTTATGCTCACCAAATCGCCAAAGTCACACAGAAATACCAGCTTCAAAATGTGCCCTTGCCTAAATTAGTTATTGGTGTTTGTAATTTGAGTAAAAATAAAAGATTACCTTTGCTAATATTGGTATTATTTGGAAGCTAATTAGTTTATTGTGTCTCTTTTTCATTTGTTTTTGATGACCAAAGATGCACTTTACAAGCAACAGTCGGATGAAACAATATCAAAAAAAGAAAAGAAAAAAGTAAAAACCGACCAAGGGGACAATCATGGACTATCAGTCCTTTGCCTATTCACCCTACTTTAATGTCCCAAGCGGATTTCTCTTCGTTAATGTCAACTCTTTTTGCCTTTGTCGACCTTAAACAATCAATACAAACAAACAAAACACTTACAAAGAAACAAACAAGCAAAAATCATGTCCCACGTAATATCCTGGGTACAATTCGTTTTCATCATTCTCACTTCATAATTATTACACCTAAGTTGTATGACATGTCAGCGTAGGTGTAATATGAAGTCTATATCTCCCCTAAGACGAGGGCATGCGAAAAGGCAAGTGCTGAAGACGATTACATGAAGATTATAAGCTATTTTACACCCTACGATACTCCTATCATGAGCAGCTGTCAATGATGTCTTTCACTTGCATTCTTTCATCTCCAACAAACCTCGGTCCAGCTGTTATCAGCTGTCAGTAATCTACCTACTTGGTCCGCGTGCCACTAACACTGTATATATATATATATGAAGAAGCAAGCACCTGCCTGGAAAATGTTGTGGTTTGTCTGATTGTACTACTGTTGCCTGGGATTATCTTGACCGAACATGTCCGTTATTAAACCGGTAAAATCTGAAAATGCCGAAAATACAAAAAAACAGACAATTCCTACCGCCTGCGGTTTTTGTTGTTGTTGTTGTATGTTTTTGTTTTACATTTTCTCCCGCATAATTTTGATGAAATAAACTTGACCGGTTGGTGCGACAGTTCGATCGCATTTTGTCAGAGACAGGGTTCGTAACAACTAACTTGCAACATGTCATTTTTCCACGCTTGCGTTGTCCAATTTGAATCACACTCGAAATCACGGTAGTCGGGAGAGAAATCGACGCTCTTGCGTTTCGAACTGAACAAAATAGAACCGAAATAATGTGTTAGAATGTTTTAATTAGTCGTAGTCCAGTACAGTTTCTGGACGCAAACTACTCAAGATAGAAGGGGCTCTCGTGCTGGTCGACAACATTTAACAAATATGCTGGGACTATGAACCATCAGGGCCGATGGCAGATGCGTAGCAGAATTTTTTGCAATCGCTCATTCACGCACTATATGACAATAATTCAGCAACGCATACGTACGTGGCTAAAATGAGCTGGTCTGCATATACAACTACCAGCCCGTGGTATTTCATTCTGCCATTCTTATGTTTGACATTTGAATAACACTCAGAATCACATTAGGGTCGGGGAGATAGCTCTGTCTGTAGCGGCGCTGGCTTTGAAACCAGTTTGTCGCTATCGGCGTGAGTTCGAATCCCGGGTTCGACAGGGGATATATTTCCAGAGTCTACTGTGTGCAGACTCTCTTCGGTGTCCAAACACTTCCGTGTGCACACAAGCTCACGATAACGATGCCAAGTTCACAGGGAAAGTCTCAGGGCTTGAAAAGAGGAACACATGCAAAAGACATTGGGTAGCGCCGTACTGTGTGGCAGCTTGTTTTCCCCAATAATTAGGCAGCCCGAATTTCCGAGAGGGTTTATAACCTCACAGGACTGTATGATACCTCAGCTTACCTTACCTTACCTTACCTTACCTTACCTTACCTTACCTTACCTTACCTTACCTTACCTTACACCGCCCTGATATGGCCCTTCGTGGTCGGCTGGGCGTTAAGCAAACAAACAAACAAAACCTTACCTTACCTTACCTTTCCTTACCTTACCTTACCCTACCCTACCCTACCTTACCCTACCCTACCTTACCTTACCTTACCCTACCTTACCTTACCTTACCTTAACTTACTTTACCTTACATTACCTTACCTTACCATTCCTAACCTTACCTTACCTTACCTTACCTTACCTTACCTTACCTTACCTTACCATACCATACCTTACCTTACCTTACCTTACCTTACCTTACCTTACCTTACCTTACCTTACTTTCCACATTAATTGTGAGCTGGAACTATACCAGATTATTGCGTGTGGAGCTGGCAAACACTGAACTCAATACTGTACGTAATAATTTACTTTCTACTCAAGAGAGAAGAAACTCTCGCACTGGTCGACGCCAATCAATAAACATGCATAGTTATGCATACTCGCAACGCATTCTGGGATAATGACCCATCATGGCCGACGGCAGATGCATCATAGAGGAATTTTTAAACACTCATTCCCGCGAAATCTCGCGATAATTCGGCTGCGCATGCCTAGCTAAATTTTTGAAAGCCCTCATTCACGCAAAATCTCGCGATAATTGAACTACGCATGCGTAGCTTCTACCCATCATAATCGTACAGGTTGATTTGTTGCAAAAAGGAGATCTCGAACAACGTGGAGACTCGCGACTTGTTCGCCGAAACTAGTTCGTTAGCAATCACCTGACTGCCTCTTCCACCTTTGTCGTTGTGTACCTTGATTGGTAGGGAGGTGCTAACCCTCAGGTCCCGATAACGGTCACAAAGGGCCAGGCTGTGTTTCCTCCCTTCACAAAGAAATGCACCCCTCGCTCTATTGCCGGGAGGCCATCGTGCAAATGTCAACGTCCCGCGCGCCATGTTGGACGCGAGAAGCCAAGATGGTGGGCTGTTGAGAGGGCTGGTGGTGTGAAAGGTAAACGAGGTGTCTTTTCGGAGAAAGGTCAAGGAGGAAGAGATGATTGGCGTCTTTTTTCTTTAAACTTCTTCTTTTTACATTTAGTCAAGTTTTGACTTAATGTTTTAACATAGAGGGGGAATCGAGATGAGGGTCATGGTGTATGTATGTGTGTGTGTCTGTGTGTCTGTGTGTGTGTATGTGTAGAGCTATTCAGAGAAAACTATTGGACCGATCTTCATGAAACTTCACATGAAAGTTCCTGGGAATGATATCCCCACACAATTTTTCATTTTTTCGATAAATGTCTTTGATGACGTCATATCCGGCTTTTGTGAAAGTTGAGGCGGAACTGTCACGCCTTAATTTTTTAAGCTAATTGGTTGACATTTTGTCAAGTAATCTTCGACGAAGCCCGGACTTTGGTATTGCATTTCAGCTTGGAGGCTTAAAAATTAATTAATGAGTTTGCTCATTAAAGTTGTCATTAAAATCGATTTTTCGCAAACAGATTTAAAATTGATTGCATTGTATTCCTCATCTTCTCTTAAATTCAAAAATATATAGATATGTCATGTTTACTCTAAAAATGTGCTCAGAATGAAAGAAAATAGCTTCAGTAAGTTCTACGGACGCGTGCTTCGCGGTGGTGAGCGTGACCCGTCACGGTCTTCAGTATGGTTAGTCGATACTATCTGAATGTAGTCTCGGCGATGACTGATTTGTGGTGTTGATCTTGACTAAATGTTTTTATATCGCTTCACGCGACTTGTTTTTTTCTTTTCTCTTTTTGACTAAAGGTACAGTCGTGCTCGTGTACGTGTAAACGATCCTGTTCATGACCGCACATTTAAATGTTGTTCAAGCTCAGACGAGATAAGAGCATTCTTTAACTTATTTCCACACCAAAAGTCCACCGTATCGGTGCTTTCTGTGTGGAGTGAGAAAGGGTTATGACTATTGGATTCCACAACAGAATAAAATTGATTATGAGAGCAACCTTTACAAAGTCTGTACAGATTTTTAAACAAGTCGCGTAAGGCGAAAATACAATATTTAGTCAAGTAGCTGTCGAACTCACAGAATGAAACTGAACGCAATGCCATTTTTCAGCAAGACCGTATACTCGTAGCATCGTCAGTCCACCGCTCATGGCAAAGGCAGTGAAATTGACAAGAAGAGCGGGGTAGTAGTTGCGCTAAGAAGGATAGCACGCTTTTCTGTACCTCTCTTTGTTTTAACTTTCTGAGCGTGTTTTTAATCCAAACATATCATATCTATATGTTTTTGGAATCAGGAACCGACAAGGAATAAGATGAAAGTGTTTTTAAATTGATTTGGACAATTTAATTTTGATAATAATTTTTATATATTTAATTTTCAGAGCTTGTTTTTAATTCGAATATAACATATTTATATGTTTTTGGAATCAGCAAATGATGGAGAATAAGATAAACGTAAATTTGGATCGTTTTATAAATTTTTATTTTTTTTTACAATTTTCAGATTTTTAATGACGAAAGTCATTAATTAATTTTTAAGCCACCAAGCTGAAATGCAATACCGAAGTCCGGGCTTCGTCGAAGATTACTTGACCAAAATTTCAACCAATTTGGTTGAAAAATGAGGGCGTGACAGTGCCGCCTCAACTTTCACGAAAAGCCGGATATGACGTCATCAAAGACATTTATCAAAAAAATGAAAAAAACGTTCGGGGATTTCATACTCAGGAACTCTCATGTCAAATTTCATAAAGATCGGTCCAGTACTTTAGTCTGAATCGCTCTACACACACACACAGACAGACAGACAGACACACACACGCACATACACCACGACCCTCGTTTCGATTCCCCCTCGATGTTAAAATATTTAGTCAAAACTTGACTAAATATAAAAAGGTAGTGTTCTTCACACTATTTTGATTAAATGGTCAATCAGTGAAACAAAATAATGACCCAAGCAAAGCATCATAGGTACAATGTTTACGACAGAAGAGATAAAAAGAAATAGAGAGAGACAGACCGAGAGAGAGAGACAGAGAGAGGGAGAGACAGAGAGAGAGACAGAGAGAGATAGAGAGAGAGAGAGAGAGAGAGAGAGAGAGAGAGAGAGAGAGAGAGAGAGAGAGAGAGAGAGTGAGAGAGAGAGCGACACAGACAGACAGACAGACAGAGAAAGACAGACAGAGACAGCGACAGTCACAGAAAGAGGAAGAGAGACAGAGAGAGACAGCATGGGAGATAAGGCGAGGAGAGACAGAGCGAGAGACTGATAGAGGTAGAGAGACAGAGAGAGATAACAACGAGAGGGGGAGGAAGATAGAGGAAGGAGGGGGGGGGGAGAGAGAGAGAGAGAGAGAGAGAGAGAGAGGGGGGGGGGGGGGAGAGAGAGGGGGGGGGGAGAGGGGGGGGGGGGGAGAGAGACGTTACACGAATTACAAACAGAAGCGGAAAATATAACACAAGTGATTCAAGTGACTTATTATTCAGAATCGTGTGAACTGTTTGCACGGCCTGGAAGGTGGCAGATTTAGCAGTCAGACGCGACGTCCCTGTGCCTTTGTGGCCCTAATACTGCATGAAAAGGAATCAAAAGAAATCATGCTTGGACATCTTCTGTTGGCAACCAACGTTTTGTGCACGACAATGGGAAACTGAAAGAGCGTGCGCAAAGGCGTAATGCGTTTCGTTATTTTCGTTTTTGCGTCTGTGGTCGTGAAGCTCTTGATGACTGACACACTGAGTTAAATATGTGCCTTAACAGACAATTCGAAGTCATGGGGAATCTTCTTCTTGGCGTTCGTCTTGAGGAATAATCTTATTTGATATGTTGACTATTTTGGTTTTCTCTTTGCTCGTATTTTCATTCATTGAATTTAAAAAAGCTTGAATGTCGTTGTTGTTGGTGTTGGTGTTGGTGTTGTTGTTGTTGTTGTTGTTGTTGTTGTTGTTGTTGACTTTGTTGATGTTGTCTTGAAGATTTTGTTTTTCAACAAAGAATTACTGCATCAAATCAACTTTTAATAATAGGTGGCAAAATATGCACCCAGCTGACTTTATATCGCTCATCTTCATTCAAGCCAAAATGTTCGTTCTTCGCTGTAACATTTCGACCACCCAGCAGTTCAAGCAAGCCATCAAATGTGGAGCGTTTCTTGTTCTCTGGTCGGGTATATGCACCCCACCATGGGTACACACAACTACAAGCCCTCTTCGTGGCAGAGAGCCACCCGAAATGACTGGCGGGTACAGGTACCCGACGGGTGGGAAAAGAAAGCAGAGCATGAAGCGGACACCATGCGCATAAATAGACACGGGACGCGTTAGGTGCCAGGGTGTTAGTAGGGGGATAAGCGGGTCGGAGCATTACTGTGAAGAAAGGAATAGGAGGAGTGTTTGAAGAAACAGAGAGAAGATAAGAATACGAATGGAAAGAAGGGAAGAGAGAGAGAGAGAGAGAGAGAGAGAGAGAGAGAGAGAGAGAGAGAGAGAGAGAGAGAGAGAGAGAGAGAGAGACAGACAGACAGACAGACGGACAGACGGACAGATAGACAGACAGAGACAGACAGAGACAGAGGGGGGAGGGAGAGATACAGATTTTATTTTAATGAAAACTGCTTTTTTATAACGTATCTTTACAAAGATGACATACATTTGAACTGAGAACTGACGAATGGGTAAATCTAGATCTGCAAGACTCCTCCTCACACACACACACACACACACACACACTCACACACACACACACACACACACACACACACACACACACACACACACACACACACACACACACACATACACCAATATCAAACCTAAAGGCCAAGAATTGTCAATCACATCATATTGTAATAAAAATCGTTTTTCAACAATTCTCCAAAAGATGGTATTTCAAAAGGCATGGAGAATGAGCATGTTGATGTATAATAGTAAAAATACAATTTGACGCAAGATTCATTCAACATCCATTATGGCATGCCTTTATTTGCCTTTGCGATACCCAGCCATCACTCCGTTATAAAGTAATTTCCGCTTAATTGAATGGTACTTGTCATCTAGGTTTGTAACGAGCTTAAAAAGATATTTTATCGGCCGTTTTGTCGCTGATTTTGGTGGATTGGTGGTGGTGTCTTTTATTTTGTTTCCAAAAAGACACTTGATAAATGCTATTTAAGCATCAGTTGAACGGAAGTCCAGGCCTGAAAGTGGCGAGTATTTTACTCGCCATGGCGAGTAGAAATCTGTAAATGTGACCCTCCACCACGAAATGAGTCGCATGCCACCTTGCGCGGTTCTGCGCAAGGCTTAGTCCGGGGAGTGTCTGGTAACAGTGTGTGGGTCACCTTAGTCACAGGCTTATAACTCAAACAGTTTTGCTCTTTTCTAAAACGGTTTTCACCACTGGATAGAGCATAAAAAACTCTTTATGACAATGTAAAAATATGAAAATCATGCAAAGGTGACATGCGACTCATTCCGATCCGTGGGGGAGGGTCACAAATGGCGAGTAGAATTGTTAATCAACTCGCCAAAGGCGAGTAAAGTTGCTGAAACACTGAATTGAAATGGTTGGTTCGGCAAGTAAAATTTGTTCTCTGGCTAGTAAATTATGAGAAGTACTAGCCAAAGGCGAGTGCCCCATTTTGTGGACTTTCAGCGCTGAAGTCTGGAAATCATATTCGGTCGCGCTACTTTCATTGGGATCAAAAACCATACTCAAGGATGACTTACTTAAGAAAGCAGTTTGCTTACGTCCCCAAATCTGGGCTTCTCTTTTCCAAGAGTAACTCCGTACAAGATGTGTCTCTTCTAGGAGTAACGCGGTACAAAACTTCTCTTTGCTGGAGTTAACGCCGTGCAAAACTCTCCTTTAGAGGAAATGCCGTAACAACATCTCTTTTTCAGGGTAAACGCCGTAAAAACAAAAACTTAAAACAACAAAACAAAGGGTTACGCCATACAAAACTTCTTTCCCGGGGGTTTACGCCTCACGCAACTTCTCTTTTCTAAGGGTAACTCCATTCACAACATTTCAGTATTACGAGACTTCTAATTCCTTCTACTAAGGGTAACGCTATTCAACATTTCTCTTTTCAAGGGGTAACGCCATACAAAACTTCTCTTTTTTTTAAGAGGCTAAGCCCTACGAAACTTCGTATTCTCTTTACTGATAGTATATGGCTGTACAAAACTTCTCTTTTCCAGGGGTAACGCCATACAAATCCTCTCTTTTTTTCGCCCCTACGAAACTTCTTATTCTCACTCTTTGCTAAGGTTAACGCTGTACAAAACTTATCTTTTCTATGGGTAACGTCATACAAAACTTAATATATTTTCTAGGGGTAACTCAGTACAAAACTTATCTTTTCTAGGGGTAACGTCATACAAAACTTCTAATTCTCTTTACTAATGGTATATGGCTGTATAAAACTTCCCTTTTCTATGGGTAACGCCATACAAATCCTCTCTTTTTTCGCCCCGACGACACTTCTTATTCTTGTTACTAAGGTTATATTAACGCTGTACAAAACTTCTCTTTTCTAGGGGTAACTCGTATGAAGCTTCTCGTTTTGAGGGGCTAAGCCCTACACAACTTCTAATTCTCTGTACTAATGGAATGGCTGTACAAAACTTCACTTTTCTATGGGTAACGTCATACAAAACTTCTCTTTTCTAGGGGTAAATCAGTACAAAACTTCTCGTTTTGAGGGGCTAAGCCCTACACAACTTCTAATTCTCTGTACTAATGGAATGGCTGTACAAAACTTCACTTTTCTATGGGTAACGTCATACAAAACTTCTCTTTTCTAGGGGTAAATCAGTACAAAACTTCTCGTTTTGAGGGGCTAAGCCCTACAAAACTTCTAATTTTCTGTACTAATGGTATGGCCGTACATGTACAAAACTTCCCTTTTCTTGTGGTAAACACCGTACGAATACTGTCCCATCAGCAGCCCCGGCCACACAGTAAACCAGCGAGCGGGGCGGCCAGAGTTGAGGGATGAGGGTAAACATGGGGGCAGGACGTACATCCATCCCTTTGTCAGTCCCCGGACCTCCGCTTATCCTTCGGCGTGCTCCGTGGTGTGAATGATCATTGCCTCCCTTTGTTTGCACCTCACACACGGCGTGAGAGGACCGATTTTAGCCCACAGGAGCTTGGAGTCGAATTCGGATTACAGGTGTTTTGAGCAGGACGTTAGCATGTCAGTCGCTGTTTCTGGTTATGTGAGCCGATTTTAGCCCACAGGAGCTTGGAGTCAGCGGAGAGCGCTTCTCTGGATTACAGGTGTTTTGAGCAGAATGTTAGCATGTCAGTCGCTGTTTCTGGTTGTTATGTGAGTCGATATTAGCCCACAGGAGCTTGGAGTCAGCGATGAGCGCTTCTTCGGATTACAGGTGTTTTGAGCAGAATCGTGTTAGCATGTCAGTCGCTGTTTCTGGTTGTTATGTGAGTCGATATTAGCCCACAGGAGCTTGGAGTCAGCGATGAGCGCTTCTTCGGATTACAGGTGTTTTGAGCAGAATCGTGTTAGCATGTCAGTCGCTGTTTCTGGTTATGTGAGTCGATTTTAGCCCACAGGAGCTTGGAGTCAGCGGTGAGCGCTTCGTCGGATTACAGGTGTTTTGAGCAGAATCGTGTTAGCATGTCAGTCGCTGTTTCTGGTTGTTATGTGAGCCGATTTTAGCCCACAGGAGCTGGGAGTCAGCGGAGAGCGCTTCTTCGAATTCGGATTACAGGTGTTTTGAGCAGAATGTTAGCATATGTCAGTCGCTGTTTCTGGTTGTTATGTGAGCCGAACCAGATTTGAATTGGCTAGATTCTTACCGGTACGATATACATCTCTGGAACGTTACTGCGTTTGTGAGGAGACAGTGTTGATGATTCTAATGCCTAACATCCCACACACTTCTGATATTACTGCATGGTTACTTGGTGTGTTCCGTGCGTAATAGTGAACTAACGCTTGGTCCGAAATAAACAATTCAAATGGTGAGCGATATATCTTTTCAATATTCGTATTTCAAGTTGCTTCCTCCATCAGTGAGTAAGTAAATAACAAAAATAAGTTCATTAAACAATGCATGAATGAATGAATGAATGAATGAATGAATCAATCAATGAATCAATCAATCAATCAATCAATCAATCAATCAATATAGCATTATGTCAATATATCAATAAGTGAATATATAAATAAATAAATGCATGTACATGCATACAAAAATAAGAAGACCGACAGACAGACAGACAGACAGACAGACAGACAGACAGACAGACAGACAGACAGACAGATAGACAGACAGACAGACAGACAGACAGATAGACAGACAGACATTCATACAGACAGATAGATAGACAGACAGACAGACAGACAGACAGACAGATAGACAGACAGACAGACATACAGACAGACAGACATTAAGAAAAAAAGAAAAAAAGAAAGACAGACAGACAGAAAGAATTTTTTTTTTATATTTGTCCAAAATGTGACCCTCCACCACGGAATGAGTCGCATGTCACCTTTGCATGCTTTTCATATTTTTCCATTTTTCTAAAGAGTTTTTTATGCTCTATCCAATGGTGAAAACCGTTTTAGAAAAGAGCGAAAACTGTTTGAGTTATAAGCCTGTGACTAAGGTGACCCTCACACTGTTACCAGACACTCCCCGGACTTGTATTAAGCCTAGCGCAGAACCGCGCGAGGTGACATGCGACTCATTTCGTGGTGGAGGGTCACAAATATGGTCTCATATATTCCGTATCAAATATCTCGTTTGATGGATAAGATCATTACTCTGTAAGCACTGTGAGCCATTATCAGTCAAGAGCGATAGCGGAATAATTGCGAGTCAACAGGAACGTCAGTCGATCAGTCTCGTGTAAAGGTACCTTTCCTATGGTGTAAACGATTCTGCCGCAACGAACCTCGCCAGACTAGTACATGGAATATGAGCATCCTAAGGCTTATAAGACACTTGCCCCAAAACACTACAGCCTCACCGCATACCTCGCAGAGTTTTTACACCCCCGGTATAGGGGTGTGTATAGGATTCGGTCCATGTGTTTGTTTGTTTGTGTTCGCATATAGATCTCAAGAATGAACGGACCGATCGTCACCAAACTTGGTGAACAGGTTTTATACATTCCTGAGACGGTCCTTACAAAAATTGGGACCAGTCAAACACACGGTTAGGGAGTTATTGGTGTGTATAGGATTCGGTCGATGTGTTTGTTTGTTTGTTTGTGTTCGCATATAGATCTCAAGAATGAACGGACCGATCGTCACCAAACTTGGTGAACAGGTTCTATACATTCCTGAGACGGTCCTTACAAAAATTGGGACCAGTCAAACACACGGTTAGGGAGTTATTGGTGGATTAAAATTATACAACGACTTATAGAGGCACACCCCCGTTGGTCAAAGGGAAATAACCATTCTCACTGCCACCAACTGAGAAGGTTATTTCCCTTTATAGGGGGTGTTTTTCCTATCGGAGGAATTTCTTGTTGTGTTAGGTTTTTGTTGAAATAATTTCGTAGCTCACATCTAAGTCAGTCTGTGAAATTACACCCCCCCCCCCCCCCCCCCCTCCCCGAAAAAAGTAAAAAATAAAAATAAAAATAATAATACTAATCTTACTCTGCACAGAAAGTAGGCAGCGGGTTGAGTATTGGTATACATCCCATGACCTGCCTCTTTGTCTCTGTTAGCTGTTGAGGGGATTATTCTGGATAATCCATCACAACCATATGGAGTATCCATCACAACAGAGTCTCGATCTCACCTGTCATTGGTCATTGTCTTTGATCTCAGAGTACATTTGAATAATTTAGAGGTCATCTGCATATTTATCGTTAACTCGGGGACTACTTTTTTCAGCAAAACGATTGAGATATTCTGCAGTATAAAAATCGAACTGACGTTTGGCTAACGATCTACACACATTATCATTGAAGAAATAAAGAAAACAACAAAGAATGTACATAATCTGTTTGGGTGAATAGAGCTGAGTGAAGATTATGAGTTGTCCAACGCGGTGAGACTGAGAGAGAGAGACAGAGAGCACGAGAGAGAGCGACAGAGACACACAGTGATTCAAGGCGCACAATTCTAGTAAAGTTGTCAGTCGTAACAAGGTACGCTTCATGGGCAACCGCTTAGATCAATCCCAAGAGCATCCTGATTCAAAATCTTGAGCAACAAAATAAAACTTACACTAAAACAGTATGCTTATAGTTTAGTTCATTTGTTATCGCTTTTAGAGCATTGATTGCTAAATATGGTTCAATAGAACAAGGCTGTTTCATCAGTCGTCTGCTACAGACCTGTCGTCTGCTGCAGGATCTGTCGTTTGCTATACATGTAGTATCTTCGGCTCAAGTTGACCAGCATGGAAATTGCCATTTTCAAAGTTGGTGATACTGTTAGAATAAAAGGTGGCGAAGAAGGTCGGATCTTGGACATACAGAGACCACTAGGCTACATGCGTTGCCGCATAAAAACAACTCGACAGTGGTGCGCCGTTTTCCCCCAGATACCTAATGGCCTAAGACAACGGCAGACATCAAAGTTAGGCTCACCTAAATCAGTAAAAGACGATTGAAGAAGTAGGTAATACAAATTTGAACACTGAAGCACAAAGGCTCGAATAAGCACAAACTCAGCAATCATCTTCATCGCTTGTAAAATCACACACGCGGTCTTTCGAATCCTGAACTCAGGTCAAAAATGAGTTACTTCCCTTCGGGTATCATTCTCTCCCGTCGCTAGCTGTGAAGCGAAGATTATCAGAATGCGGTCTTTCGCAGTTTTGACGAATGCCAGCTCGGGTAACCGACTTAAACCGGCCGGTAACTGCACAGTATCAAATGCATTCAACGGCACAATCCTGGAAACAAAAAGACAAAAGGGGACTCGTTTCGCACATGAATAATTATCATGACACGATTTTCGGTGGCAGAAGGTTTGATGAGCAGTAGGCCTAAACAGACACTCGCCGAGTTTGTGTCAAAAAGTTCGTTTTTTTTTTAATGAAAACGTCGGAGTAATGGGATAAAAAGCTTACACACCTCGTCCTGAATATCGTGCATATTTCCCCTCGGGTCGATTTACAGGTATTACCTCGCCAGAGGCTCGTTAATACCTGAAAATCGACCCTAGGGAAAATATGCACGATATTCAGAACTCGGAGTGAGTAACCTATAAGTATCCAAGTGGAACGAAGCTCTTATCCCTTGTAGAATCTGTGGTGGCAAACATGATCTTTCTACCAGTGTTAAAGTGGAATAGATATGATTCAACAACAAAAAAGCTTGGATAATCGGTCTCTTTTATTGGAACACTCGAGAAGCTGGTTGGCTGCGCGTGAACCGACGTTGTAGGGGAAGCAACCAATCAGAACAAGGCTGCGCTCTATTTTTCGTATTTAATTGTACGTTAACATATTTTGCATTTTGCAATATCAGAAGCTGAAAATCGTTGGTCAAGGCAGACAGGATACCTGGGATTTACGTAAAGAAAACGGAGAAAAAACTGGCACGAAAAGATAGGGGATAGTTACAAATAGTCATATTCATGAGATTATAGAACAAGAAAGTCTGTATTTTACAGATACCACACTGTATACACATGCAACAATTACAAGTTGACTTGTCTTTCTGTTGCAGACCTGTGCTTTACCATGCAGTTTCTGCTCAGCCTACTATCACTTGCTCTCTGCATTCTAGGTGAGTTGAAATTCTCAAGAGATTGTTGGCACAGGTAAACATACTGTGTACAAAATTAGTCAATAAGTGTCAAAAATGTAGGTTTAATAACATTGTGTTTGTTTGTTGTTTGTTTGTTGTTTGTTTGCTTGTTTGTTTGTTTGCTTGTGTGTATGTTTGGTTGGTTGGTTGGTTGGTTGGTTGTGTGTTTGTTTGGTTGGTTGGTTGTGTGTTTGTTTGGTTGGTTGGTTGGTTTGTTTGGTTGGTTTCTGTGGGGTTGCGTGTCTGTATGTTAGGTTCGGTTGGTTGGTTATTAGTTTATATGTTTGTTTGTTCGTTGGTTTGTTTGCTTGCTTCTTTGTGTGTGTTTCTTTGTTTATTTGTTTGTTTATTTGTTTGTTTTATACACGCTGAGTACACTGTATAGCATTACAATACGTTTTTTCTCAAAAGCTCTACTGCCTCAAACAGATGAATGATATCGTCCTTCCAGCAAAACTGTTGAGTTTTGGAATGTGTTCAAGTCTGTTTGTTTGTTTAACGCCCAGCCGAAGGGCCATATCAGGGCGGTGCTGCTTTGACATATAACGTGCGCCACACACAAGACAGAAGTCGCAGCACAGGCTTCATGTCTCACCCAGTCACATTATTCTGACACCGGACCACTAGCACTAACCCCATAATGCCAGACGCCAGGCGGAGCAGCCACTAGATTGCCAATTTTAAAGTCTTAGGTATGACCCGGCCGGGGTTCGAACCCACGACCTTCCGATCACGGGGCGGACTCCTTACCACTAGGCCAACCGTGGCGGTCATGTGTTCAAGTGAAAGAATGCTGTTTAATTATCCGATATGAAAGCCCGGCCATTTCTGAGATGTTGGGTCGAACCGTCTACACTGTTCTTTATGTCCTGCTTTCACGAGTCTTTACAGTGCTATTTGTTCGTTTCTTACTTGGTTTGAAAGCATGTACAGCTCACCGTCTCAGATCTGGTCAGCCTTTTTTTTTTTATGGAATCATACCATCCCTCCAATTAGTCACGTACCAAAAATTAATCGCCAACCTTTGTGCTGTCTGCGCGCAGTTGGAATTCATTGATGAATTATATTTGTAATGTTTGTAAGAGACTGACAAGATCTCAGATGGCGAGCAGAATTAGAAGTTTTCACGAGAAGGAACGTGTCTTTAAACAATGCCCCCTCCCACCCCTCTTCTCTGTTCAGGAGCAAACGCAGCGTGTCAGCTGGGTGATAGTCCAATATCTCTGACGTCATGGAGCGGGAGTCTTAGCAGTCCGGGCTGGAACATCAAACAGTATCCTAGCGACCAGGACTGTCTGTGGAAGATCAAGGTCAGCCAAGGAAGCCGGATCAAGTTGACCTTCACCAAGTTCGACCTTGAGGATGGTTACTTTCGAAACAGTCCTCCCAAGGTCAATGAAAAGCTGATGTGCAATGACGCCGTGAAGGTTAGTCTACGGATTATTTTTAACTAAATGTGTGTGGGGGGGGGAAGGGGTGGGTGGTACTGCGGGGTGCGGGGGGGGGTGGGGTGGGGATGTAGAAGCTCTCTCTCTCTCTCTCTGTCTCTCTCTCTATCTTTCTCTCTCTCTCTCTCTCTCTCTCTCTCTCTCTCTCTCTCTCTCTCTCTCTCATTTATTCCATTTGCTTTAGTACACCTTTTTTTTTTACGGTGTTGGCTCTACTCACATTTCCTAAACTCGCACTGCCCATTCCAAAAACAAACTTGGTTAATTCGACGAAAATATTAATGAATGACATATCTATTCAATATGCATGTTTCACTCATAGATGATTTCTGTTGTTATTGTTGTTATTGGTTTTTGTTGTTGTTGTTGTTTTGTTGTTGGTGGTGGTGGAGGTGGTGGTGGTGGTAGTGTTTTGTTTTGTTTTAAACTATGTCCATCCATGCCCAATGTCCCATGGTTTCAACGGATCACTTATCCCTTGTTTTTTGGGGTTGTTTTTTGGAGACGATGTCAGTGAAGAATTTAAAGACTACTTTTCTCATGTGGACGTCTGCACTACACACTCATCTTTAACAGTATGACTACCGGTGTAGGATCCGGTCCGGTCCCCCCTCTGAAGTAGTCCCCCGGGGGACCAATTCGTGGCAAAAACTGCTCTATAATGGTCCCCCCTTAGACATCCAGCCTCGTTTTTCTTGTTACAATGTTAGTAATGTTACCAGCAATTTTAGAGAAAAGAAAGGAAAGAATCAGAGACTGGTTTCATTTCTTCTTATCAGTATTTATTTATTATTCATTTTATTTCATGTCATTTTTCTTTTGAACGGCATTATAAATCAGATCTATTTTATGTTCTGCAAAATATAGTCAAACAAAGAGATTGCTGTCTGTGCACTACATAATACCGGACGAAGATATAGATTGAAAATGGCTTGAATGCCTAAGAACAACGAGGCTGGATGTCTAAGGGGGGACCATTATAGAGCAGTTTTTGCCACGAATTGGTCCCCCGGGGGACTACTTCAGAGGGGGGACCGGACCGGATCCTACACCGGCACGGTTGGCCTAGTGGTAAGGCGTCCGCCCCGTGATCGGGAGGTCGTGGGTTCGAACCCCGGCCGGGTCATACCTAAGACTTTAAAATTGGCAATCTAGTGGCTGCTCCGCCTGGCGTCTGGCATTATGGGGTTAGTGCTAGGACTGGTTGGTCCGGTGTCAGAATAATGTGACTGGGTGAGACATGAAGCCTGTGCTGCGACTTCTGTCTTGTGTGTGGCGCACGTTATATGTCAAAGCAGCACCGCCCTGATATGGCCCTTCGTGGTCGGCTGGGCGTTAAGCAAGCAAACAAACAAACAAACAGTATGACTGTATTTTTATTTATTTTTAAACCTCTATTTCAGGTTGTTGATGGCGCAATAAGCTCCTTGTTTTCGGGATGTCAGTCGGACGGTCTAGGCCGGACTTTCGAATCTACAGGAAATGAAATGTCCATCTATTTTAAAACGGATGAAAGTACTCAAAAAGCTGGATTTCAAGCAACATATGAAGGTTAGTGATGCATTTTTGCTACTTTCTTCATTTTGCATTCAGGCAATACTTGACTGAATTAGTTCACGAGGGAAGAGGGGAGCTATGTCTTCCTAGGTGTATGTGTGTGTGTGTGTGTGTGTGTGTGTGTGTGTGTGTGTGTGTGTGTGTGTGTGTGTGTGTGTGTGTGTATATGTGTGTGTGTTCTCAACAACAATATATTCAATGGGTCTTTCAGAAAATTGACTTAGATATTATTGAGGGCGTTCGCCTGAGCCTTGTTTCGCCGTTTAAAAAATCAAAATGTTATAGCGGTATGTAATGACGTCATTTTGGCATTAAAACTAAATTTTGAAGCAGCACTCAGGCGCAGGCATGTTGGAAGCTATTTTAATTGTGTTTTGTTTTTCTCATTTCTTGAAAAATAGCTGCATGCAACAAACCTTTTAGAAGCCAGTCAACTTAAAGTTATTCTGCAAAAGGGAAAATCATTGTTTATACTAATAGCATCTAATAAAAAGATAACTACATGCTGTAAAACCTAAAACGGCTGTGGAAGAATACACAAACGTCCGTACCTGTGAGCACTGAACACACCTTAAATAAGCATTTAATGTTTTTCTTCGCCAAAGATTGTATCCAAACATGAAGTGTTTTTTTTGTTGTGTCTATGCCTACATAAATTACAGGAATATTGCTCTAAGTGAAACACAATGAAAAGCAGTAGGGTGTGCCAGTACCAAAGTTTTGGTCAACAGGGTGTCATTTGTGATTCAAACCCTTCTCAGTACTGATGCTATTGTTATATATAAACCAGATTAATTTCACTGCTTTACATAATAGAAAGCAGTAGTTTGTGCCAATACAAGCTGTGGGACCGAATTGTTTCCTCTTTATTTCACAAGCCATACCCACTAGTAACGCCATTGTTATGTTTGAACTTTAGGCGTGTCAGTGTTAAGAACTTAAGACATAACGGAAAGCAATAAAAGTATGCTTATCTTCCCACCAGTACTACATGGAGAGAAAAAAAACCACGTTAATGTCCAAAATGATTACTAAAATGCATCCAGTGATCACACCTCGCGTAGCACATACCGGTATTACGTAAAAGGTAAAAACAATAAAACCAGATACAGACCAGGCATTACGTCACGGTAACCTAGCTGCCTAATAGATACAAGGTTGATAACCTGATTTGAATAAAGGAACACTGTCAAATACAATCAAAATCGATACTACTTTCTTTCTTTATTTGGTGTTTAACGTCGTTTTCAACCACGAAGGTTATATCGCGACGGATCGATACTACTGATCGGTTTTCTTTTCCAATGATTTCAAATAAAAACCTGCAAAATATTTGACAATTCCATTTAACGCGAACAGTATGTATCCAATGGTGATGCTTTCGATGATTACAAATTCCAGGCATATGTGAGTCCAACATAACGGAAGGCGGTTTCCTGGAGTCTCCTGGTTACCCAAACCCTCCACCAGATGGCGTGACGTGTGAATGGAACGTGACGTCACAGAATCAGCAGATCATCTACATCCGGCCTGATGAGAACGACACGAAACACGTTCTGCCGGACTGCGGTTCTAAACTGCTGAATGTACGTCATATGCGGATGAATATAAGTGTTTCCGTCTCTATTTCTCTCTACTATGCACACCCCATGCATGTCTGTCCGTCTACCTGTGCTTTCTGGCTGGGTGTGATGGTGATGGCGGTACTACTGTTGTTGTTGTTGTTGTTGTTGTTGTTGTTGTTGTTGTTGTTGTTGTTGTTGTTGTTGTTGTTTTGTATTGTTTTGTTTTTGTGTTTTGTTGCTGCTGCTTGAATGCTAAACGTTCCCTTGTCATTAGAATTTGATTACTCCGAAAGCGGCGTATGGCTGCCTAAATGGCGGGGTAAAAATGGTCATACACGTAAAAGCCGTGGGAGTTTCAGCCCATGAACGAACAAACAATTAGAATTTGAAACTAGCTAGCTATCTGGCCTACTTTTACCACGATCGTATCCAGCAGATTTTAGCCTCAAATCTTCCATCGTTGGACTGTTGAAGAAGACGCACGAGTATAATATTAGAAATACGTACATGTCGAATAAAACTTGCATCTGGTCATTATTTCCCTTATATTGAATAATTATCTTCATCTGTTAAGTGGGAAACTACACGAAGCGTAACAGGAGTGGCTGACAAAAACCAAGAACTGTGTCGAGGTGACTCAAAGATCGTCACCATATCTGATGTCCTGGTAACGTACAACCCAGCTACCAACAACACGTGGACTGGGCGCCTCTACCTTGACTACAGCAGTGAGTCCATTTACAGTCAGCTTGCATTGTTTGTTTGTTTGTTTGTTTGTTTGTTTGTTTATTTGTTTGTTTGTTTATTTGTTTGTTTTCATTTGTTTGTTTCTTTCTTTGTGTTTTTATTTTTTTATTTTTTTTATTTTTTAAAAATTGTTTTATTGTTTGTTTGTCTATTTTGTGTTTCTTTGTTTCATGTGTATGTGTTAAAACAAGGCAGCACTTCACCAATTTGATCACACATACTTGCCACTTCTTAAAGTAATGAAAAGAAATGGCCACAAGGACGGACGGGTGCAGGGCGCATGCCAAACAAACATCCTTGTTTCGAGGATTCAATACCATTATATATATACCACGACAACGACTAAGAAAAATAACTTTCTTAAGGGGAAAT
Source organism: Littorina saxatilis (assembly GCF_037325665.1). Taxonomy (NCBI): domain Eukaryota; kingdom Metazoa; phylum Mollusca; class Gastropoda; order Littorinimorpha; family Littorinidae; genus Littorina; species Littorina saxatilis. Next base: position 43,357,547 of record NC_090250.1, read on the forward strand.
TTCGAAAAAAATTCCAATTTAAATTCTTGTCTGCGTCATTCCTTTTGTCATTTTGCTTTCTGCCATTTCCGAATACGCAACACACATTGCCAAGCGATCAGCCTTCAACATTATTTTTCTATTGTGTATTGTGTTCGTCCCTTTCAAATATCAACTGATTAAGGTTGAAGTGAATAATTTTCCGCTAAATAAACTTACCTGCTTTTGTTTTTCTTTCTTCTTGTAAAATCGAATTGTTTTCTGCCAACAGCAAAGGCGGGTTGTGAGAGGTACTGTGACAACGGCTTTCAGTGCATGAAGGGCCGGTCAGGGTTTGATCCCGGCGACTACCGCTGTCTGTGCGATGACCCGTACTCTGGACGCAACTGTGAGATCTACACTGACCCCTGTGACGTACACAACTGTAGCGGTGTAGGCACGTGCGTCACTGCTGCTGATAGAGCCAATTTCGAGTGAGTAGTTAAATCAGTGTTTGAAACCCTTTTCTACTAAAAGCCTTTTTTCCGCCTGTTGAAGGCCCGTTTTCCGCTTGTCAAAAAGCCCGAGGCTTGTTATCCTAGGATTATGTCTTTTACTTAAAATTATGCTCATGATGCACCCAGGGCTCTCCAAAGTGCGCGTCCCTGCGTACTATACGCACTAAAAGCCGAAATCACGTACTAGAAATGTATTGAGGCCGGGGTCTCGGGACGCACTTAACCTATAAAGAGCGGGCCCAGGGACGCACTGCATTTCCACTATCGTGCGTACTGTAGATACTCTTTTCAGACTGTAGTCGTCAGTCAATTATAGTGCAAGCACAAATGCCAATTTCACGCCGGAACGAGTGTGTGTTCCATTTAACAAGGTATAGTTAAAGTGTCCTCTTCGAATATTCTGATGAAAAAAGACACCTAGTACCTCATATCACACTGTGTGTGATAACAATGTGTTATATGAACACAGGGGGTATAGGCAAGGCAATGCAAGGCAATGCAATATTTATTTCAGGGACCATGGACTCTTGGGACCCTCTAAAACTCCGCGTAGGGGGGCCATGGACCCTCTAAACATTAAAAGTGCGGGTCCCGGGACTCTCTAGGGCGGGCGTGGGGAGCCCTGTTTACCCTCTTCTTCTTCTTCTTCTTCTTCTTCTTCTTCTTCTTCTTCTTCTTCTTCTTCTTCTTCTTCTTCTTCTTCTTCTTCTTCTTCTTCTTCTTCTTCTTCTTCTTCGTTCATGGGCTTAGACTCCCACGTTCACTCATGTTTTTAGCACGAGTGGAATTTTACGTGTATGACCGTTTTTACCCTGCCATTTAGGCAGTCTTACGCCGCTTTCGGGGGAGGCATGCTGGGTATTTTCGTGTTTCTATAACCCACCTGGGCGGAGGCGACCACGGTGCAAGGGAAGCTCTATGGCAGTCTGGACGACCTATACAGCGCACGGCAACATTTGCGCGGAGAACCGGCGTTTCCATCTGAGTGATCGACAAGAAGAAGAAGAAGATAACCCACCGAACTCTGACATGGATTACAGGATCTTTTCCGTGCGCACCTGGTCTTGTGCTTGCGTGTACACACGAAGGGGGTTAAGTCACTAGCAGGTCTGCACATAAGTTGACCTGGGAGATCGGAAAAATCTCCACTCTTAACTCACCAGGCAGCAGCCACTGGGATTCGAACTCACGACCTCCCGATTTGGAGGCCGATGTCTTACCACCACGCCACTGCGCCCGTCCCCTGTGTACCAAACAGTTACTTCCCTTGAAATATTTACAATTCCAGGTGGATAACATACAATAAATGGCTGAACAGAAAGATTTTTTTATTGTCATTATGACCTTCGCTAGATAAGGTCTATCTGCATGTCTCTTGATCTTCGCAGGTGTGACTGCCAGCCCGGCTTTTCTGGCGGAGAGTGTGAAATAGAGCTGGACCCTTGCCAAAATCTCACCTGCCTGAACGGAGGAACCTGTGAGAAGCAGAACGCCACCCTGGCTAAATGCAACTGTCCTCCAAGATTCGAACCCCCGGACTGCCGCGCACCGACCAGCCCTTGCGCTTCGTCGCCATGTCAACACAGCGGTACATGTATGAAGGACGGCACTGGCGGGTTCACCTGCACCTGTACGCCTGAGTACACTGGCACCCTGTGTACCATACTGGATGGTGAGCTTGCTTGTACTTGTTCTTTTTCTACTTACGTCAATGTACTATGATCGTGATGCAATCGACCAGCAAGCTTATAACTTATGAAGTCGTGTGGACGCCGCGGTTGCAACCAACATTTTTGCGACAAGCCATTCAGACACAGCAACCTTTTCATGCCAACCCCGCGAAGATTAAACAAAGCGAATTTGACCGTTTCTGTCTTTGTTTGTCCAGGGGAAGCCCACTGCACAGACGAGTTGGACAGCACGGTGGGGAGTGGTATCCGATGGGTGGACACATTGGCTGGCTACCATGACGAACAACCATGTCCCACTGGCATTACTGGTATGTGCCTCCTTATCCCTGTGTTTCACATATTAAAGCTACCTCCTGATAAATTAAAATACCGTACAGTTTTTGAAAAACAAACACCTTCAAGCACCATCAGTTATTGGGAGCATCCGGCCATGTTTCTCACGTCTTCCCTTTTTCTGACCTGACATCAGCACGCAGACATCAGACATTACGTAAACATCAGCTGACTAACTGACCACCTGACTGACTGAAGGACAGACGGGCAAACAGACTGACAGAAGGAAGGTGGGATCCACAAAAACAGGAAGGAACAAGTCGCGTAAGGCGAAAATACAATATTTAGTCAAGTAGCTGCCATTTTTCAGCAAGACCGTATACTCGTAGCATCGTCAGTCCACCGCCCATGGCAAAGGCAGTGAAATTGACAAGAAGAGCGGGGTAGTAGTTGCGCTAAGAAGGATAGCACGCTTTTCTGTACCTCTCTTTGTTTTAACTTTCTGAGCGTGTTTTTAATCCAAACATATCATATCTATATGTTTTTGGAATCAGGAACCGACAAGGAATAAGATGAAAGTGTTTTTAAATTGATTTGGACAATTTAATTTTGATAATAATTTTTATATATTTAATTTTCAGAGCTTGTTTTGAATCCGAATATAACATATTTATATGTTTTTGGAATCAGCAAATGATGGAGAATAACATAAACGTAAATTTGGATCGTTTTATAAATTTTTATTTTTTTTTACAATTTTCAGATTTTTAATGACCAAAGTCATTAATTAATTTTTAAGCCACCAAGCTGAAATGCAATACCGAACCCCGGGCTTCGTCGAAGATTACTTGACCAAAATTTCAACCAATTTGGTTGAAAAATGAGGGCGTGACAGTGCCGCCTCAACTTTCACGAAAAGCCGGATATGACGTCATCAAAGACATTTATCAAAAAAATGAAAAAAACGTATGGGGATTTCATACCCAGGAACTCTCATGTCAAATTTCATAAAGATCGGTCCAGTAGTTTAGTCTGAATCGCTCTACACACACACACACACACACACACACGCACGCACACACACACATACGCACATACACCACGACCCTCGTTTCGATTCCCCCTCGATGTTAAAATATTTAGTCAAAACTTGACTAAATATAAAAAGTAAAGACAAGTAAAGAAAGGAAGGAAGGGCTAGACGTGTTTGCTTCGTGCCAATGTGTGCTTTCAGACACGGCCAAAAAGAGGATGAAATAAAGTCGCGTGTTCGTTTTATTTAGTCAAGTTTTGACTAAATATTTTAACATCGAGGGGGAATCGAAACGAGGGTCGTGGTGTATGTGCGTGTGTGCGTGTGTGTGTGTGTCTGTGTGTGTGTCTGTGTGTGTGTGTGTGTGTGTAGAGCGATTCAGACTAAACTACTGGACCGATCTTTATGAAATTTGACATGAGAGTTCCTGGGTATGAAATCCCCGAACGTTTTTTTCATTTTTTTGATAAATGTCTTTGATGACGTCATATCCGGCTTTTCGTGAAAGTTGAGGCGGCACTGTCACGCCCTCATTTTTCAACCAAATTGGTTGAAATTTTGGTCAAGTACTCTTCGACGAAGCCCGGGGTTCGGTATTGCATTTCAGCTTGGTGGCTTAAAAATTAATTAATGACTTTGGTCATTAAAAATCTGAAAATTGTAAAAAAAATTAAAAATTTATAAAACGATCCAAATTTACGTTTATCTTATTCTCCATCATTTGCTGATTCCAAAAACATATCAATATGTTATATTTGGATTAAAAACAAGCTCTGAAAATTAAATATATAAAAATTATTATCAAATTTTTTTTTTCGAAATCAATTTAAAAACACTTTCATCGTATTCCTTGTCGGTTCCTGATTCCAAAAATATATAGATATGATATGTTTGGATTAAAAACACGCTCAGAAAGTTAAAACGAAGAGAGGTACAGAAAAGCGTGCTATCCTTCTTAGCGCAACGAATACCCCGCTCTTCTTGTCAATTCCACGGGCACTGCCTTTGCCACGGGCGGTGGAGTGACGATGCTACGAGTATACGGTCTTGCTGCGTTCAGTTTCATTCTGTGAGTTCGACAGCTACTTGACTAAATATTGTATTTTCGCCTTGCGCGACTTGTTTTATGTTTGTTATTGTCTCAGGTGCAAGGAAATTGCTTCTGCAAAGCTCTTACTTATTCATGTTGCGCAATCACCCCATATATGCATTTAGAGTGTTTACCTCAATTGTGACCCTCCACAACGGAATGAGTCGCTTGTCACCTTTGCATGATTTTCATATTTTTACATTTTCCTAAATCCTTTTTTTGCTCTATCCAGTGGTGAAACCCGTTTTAGAAAAGAACGAAAACTGTTCGAGTTATAAGCCTGTGACTAAGGTGACCCTCATACTGTTACCACAGTCCCCCCGGCCTTATATTAAGCCTAGCGCAGAACTGCGCGAGGTGACATGCGACTCATTTCGTGGTGGAGGGTCACAATTTGTTTCTCCGACAATAAAACAGGGCTCTGCCTCGTTTGACTTAAGATTATCTGCGTCAAAGGAGACCAGTTTCTTACAAGAGGACTACCGAAGACACAATATGCGTTGAGTTTTGTTGATTGCTGTGGCGTGGTGACAGGCACAGCAAAAATGGACTGCATCAAAGATGACCAGCCTCTTACAAAACTTCTATCGAAGACACAATATACGTTGAGTTTTGTTGATTATTGTTGCGTGCTTACAGGCTCAGCTAAAAGGAACTGCATCAAGGACGACCAGTCCCCTACTGGGGGGTTGTGGAGGAGGCCTGACCTGTCTGACTGTGTCAGCCCCGCTGTCCTGCAGCTTGCACGTGATGTAAGGATTGTCTATCTTGCTCTCGGCCTTCAGTAACTGCATGCACTGGATTTTCATTAATGTCAATGGATTCTCAGTAACGGATTTTCAGTTGTTAATTTTCTGTAGTGGATTTTCAGTAAAGAATTGTAAGTAACGTCAATCGATTTTCAGTAACGTCAATGCATTTTCAGGAATGGATTCTCAGTAACGTCAATGGATTTTCAGTAAATGTTTAATGGATTTTCATTAATTGATTTTCATTTATTGATTTTCATTCATTGATTTTAATTCATTTATTTTTTATTAGTGGATTTTCAGGAATGGGTTTTTAGACTTGCATTTCCATTATTGCCAATGATTTTTCAGGAATGGATTCTTCAAATAATTTGTATTCATTGATTTTAATGGATTATCCAATGCATGTTCAGTTGTGGATTTTCAGTAGTGGATATTCAGATATGGACTTCAAGCAATCAATATTCAGTAACGTGAATGGATTTTCGGTAAGGTGTTTCAGTAATGGATTCTCAGTAACATCGATTGACACTCATTCTTAAAGCTTACTTCTGTTGGCGTGAAACAAAAAGAAAGGTACGTAGCGACAAAAATGAAACCCTACCACAAGAAAACAACAAGTCGCGTAAGGCGAAAATACAACATTTAGTCAAGTAGCTGTCGAACTCACAGAATGAAACTGAACGCAATGCCATTTTTCAGCAAGACCGTATACTCGTAGCATCGTCAGTCCACCGCGCACGGCAAAGGCAGTGAAATTGACAGGAAGAGCGGGGTAGTAGTTGCGCTAAGAAGGATAGCACGCTTTTCTGTACCTCTCTTTGTTTTAACTTTGTGAGCGTGTTTTTAATCCAAACATATCATATCTATATGTTTTTGGAATCAGGAACCGACAAGGAATAAGATGAAAGTGTTTTTAAATTGATTTCAAAAATTTAATTTTGATAATAATTTTTATATATTTAATTTTCAGAGCTTGTTTTTAATCCGAATATAACATATTTATATGTTTTTGGAATCAGCAAATGATGGAGAATAAGATGAACGTAAATTTGGATCGTTTTAGAAAAAAATAATATTTTTTACAATTTTTAGATTTTTAATGACCAAAGTCATCAAGTAATTTTTAAGCTACCAAGCTGAAATGCAATACCGAAGTCCGAGCTTCGTCGAAGACTGCTTGATCAAAATTTTAACCAATTTGGTTGAAAAATGAGAGCGTGACAGTGCCGCCTCAACTTTCACGAAAAGCCGGATATGACGTCATCAAAGACATTTATCAAAAAAATGAAAAAAACGTTCGGGGATATCATACCCAGGAACTCTCATGTCAAATTTCATAAAGATCGGTCCAGTAGTTTGGTCTGAATCGCTCTACACGCACGCACACACGCACACACGCACACACGCACACACATACACCACGACCCTCGTTTCGATTCCCCCTCGATGTTAAAACATTTAGTCAAAACTTGACTAAATGTAAAAACATTATTAAACAATGTAAAATCGCTGAATTTTTTTCTTCTTCTGACATACCTGAATTGCATTCCTGATTTTATGTTTTTTGGTTACAGTCACGGGCTCTGACACAAGCAGGAGTCGAAGGTGACGTGCTGTATAACGTCACTCGTCGCCTTGCCAACGTGACGTCAGTGCTGAAGGGGAAGGAGGAGGTGCCGATGTTGTACCCTGGAGATCTTCTCAGTGCAACCGATGTCCTGGGGGATATCTCCAGAGGTGTCGTCAATGCTCTGTCCGTTGACGAAGACCCTCCTGGGTTAGCGCAGGTAATTATGTGGGGTTGATTTCAAGAACAGTGCCCCAAACAGGAGGGCTAGTTGGTTGGTACTAACCGAGGTAGATTTCAGTGTATAATTATGTTGTGTTGCATTTCTAGCCTGTTTGCTTGTGTGTGTGTGTTTTTTTTTAATTTTTTTTTATTTATTTACTTGTTGTGTCCTTACATGCATGTAAGACATTTACCTGACTGCACATGTGTGTTTCAGTATTTCACATCGTCGATCGACAACATTGTTGACCCAGGCACAATGAACGTGTGGAAAAACGCCAGGGTGGTGAGTGTTCGGTGTGCCAGCTTTACGACAACAAATTCAATTTTTGTTAAGTATGTAGTTTGTTAACTTGTGAGTGAATAAATACGTTAGTTATTTTGTTGGCTGACCCGTGAATTCCCGTATGAATTCCAGAAAAGTAGGCATGTGCAACTGACGACAGGTTTATAATTGTATACGACAATATTGTTCTTGTTGCAAAGATCTGTTGTGATGTTTTCTTTGTCAATCGTTTGCTGTTGTCTTTCTTCCCTTTTCTACTTCACGCCGCTTTTCAAACTTTTTTCTGATGTTTTTGTTTTCGTTCGTTTTCGATTCGTTTATTTTCATAATTATTTGTCCGTGTTTGGGTCGGTGGGTAGTTTTTACTAAACCTACCATACTACCTTTTATTTTTACAACACAAATCATACATTCAGCTCAGTCAGACAGTGTTCGGTCAAGAAAGGTTGTATGCACAAACATGTATCAAATGCAAAATAAAAAGCATTTCATTCTTTTAAAATAAATTGTTTGTCCCTCACAGCACCTGGTTGAGAACAAAGTGACGTCATTGCTGACGTCAGCACAGCGTTTTGCGGAGAACCTGGTCAGACGTCAGAACGGTGTCCACATCATGTCAAGATCCCTGTCACCGGGAATGTCGTATTCTTTACTCAGCGCTGCTGCTGATAATGTTGGTAAGTGTTGTTTGTTTGTTTGTTTGTTTGTTTGTTTGCTTAACGCCCAGCCGACCACGAAGGGCCATAGCAGGGCGGTGCTGCTTTGACATATAACGTGCGCCACACACAAGACAGAAGTCGCAGCACAGGCTTCATGTCTCACCCAGTCACATTATTCTGACACCGGACCAACCAGTCCTAGCACTAACCCCATAATGCCAGACGCCAGGCGGAGCAGCCACTAGATTGCCAATTTTAAAGTCTTAGGTATGACCCGGCCGGGGTTCAAACCCACGACCTCCCGATCACGGGGCGGACGCCTTACCACTAGGCCAACCGTGCCGGTTGTAAGTGTTGTGCCCATCCTGGATGAAGATCATAATTAAATGAACACTCCTCGTGAAAACAGCCCGGTGTAGCAGTCTATTTTGAAGCAGCCCAGTTTGACCGGGAGGTCATTCTGGGCTAGCCCAGAATGACCTCCCGGTCATTCTAGGCTAGCCTATTTTGACCGGGAGGTCATTCCGGGCTAGTCAGTTTTGACCCCCCCCTAGTCAATTTTGACCCCCCCTGCAAACTTGAAGAATGAGTACATTAAGACCTTTAGAAACAATATGTATGCATATATGTATATAACTACATATATCTAAGGTTTGAGGGGGGGGGGTCATTCTGGGCTAGCCCAGAATGACCTCCCGTCAAAATCAGCTAGCCCAGAATGACCCCCCGGTCAAAACTGACTAGGCCAGTCAGTTTTGACCCCCCCCCCTTTAAACTTCAAGAATAAGTATTTTAACTTTCTAAACCGAAATAAATGTAAATATGGACAATATTTGTTAGAAAAAGGATATTACAAGAAAAAAAGAAAAAAAGTTTCCAAACTTCCCTTCGAACTTCAAGAATAAGTACACTAGGACCTCTCAAAACAAAACATACGCATGTATGTATGCATCTATGCATCTCCCCAGGTTAGGGGGGGGGGGGGGGTCAAAATCAGCTAGCCCAGAATGACCCCCCTTCAAAACTGACTAGGCCAGTCAGTTTTGACCTCCCCTTCAAACTTCAAGAATATGTACTTTAGGGCCTTTTAAAACAAAGTGAATGTATATCTGCACACTATTAGTATTAGTTGAAATTTTTTTTTTTTTTTAAATCGGAAAAAAAACTTACTTAAAAAAAAAAAGTTTTTTGACGCTTCCCTTCAAACTTCAAGAATAGGTACACTAGGTCCTTTTAAAACGAAATGTACGCATATATGTATGCATCTATGCATCCCCATAAGTTTGGGGGGTGAGGGCAGTCATTCTGGGCTAGCCCAGAATGACCTCCCGTCAAAATCAGCTAGCCCAAAATGACCCCCCGGTCAAAACTGACTAGGCTTCAAACTTCAAGAATAAGTACGTTAGGACCTTTTAAAACGATATTTGTTGCAAAAATGATCTAAACAAATAAAAAAAATTGAAAAAAAATTAAAAAAAATTAAAGAAGTTTTTGACACCTCCTTTGAAACTTTAAAAATAAGTACACTAAGACCTTTTAAAACGAAATGTACAAATAAATAAATGCATCTATGCATCTCCACAAGTATAAGGGGGGGGGTCATTCTGGGCTAGCTGATTTTGACCGGGAGGTCATTCTGGGCTAGCCCGGAATGACCCCCCCCCCCCCAAACTTGTGGAGATGCATAGATGCATTCATTTATGCGTACATTTCGTTTTAAAAGGTCCTAGTGTACTTATTTTTGAAGTTCCAAAGGAAGCGTCGAATTTTTTATTTTTTTTTAGAGTTAAGGGTTTTTGTTTTGTTTGTTGTAATATCATTTTTCTAATAAATATTGTCCACATTTACATTCATTTCGGTTTAAAAAGTCTTAAAGTACTAATTCTTGAAGTTTGAAGGGAGGTCAAAACTGACTGGCGTAGTCAGTTTTGACCGGGAGGTCATTCTGGGCTAGCTGATTTTGACCGGGAGGTCATTCTGGGCTAGCCCAGAATGACCCCCCCCCAAAACTTGTGGAGATGCATAGATGCATTCATTTATGCGTACATTTCGTTTTAAAAGGTCCTAGTGTACTTATTTTTGAAGTTTCAAAGGAAGCGTCAAAACTTTTTTTTTTTAAATTTTATTATTTTTTAGATCATTTTTTCCAACAGATTTTGTGCACACATACATATATTTCGTTTTAAATGGTCCTAACGTACTTATTCTTAAAGTTTAAAGGGGGGGTCAAAACTGACTGGCGTAGTCAGTTTTGACCGGGGGGTCATTCTGGGCTAGCTGATTTTGACCGGGAGGTCATTCTGGGCTAGCCCAGAATGACCCCCACCCCCAAACTTGTGGAAATGCATAGATGCATTCATTTATGCGTACATTTCGTTTTAACAGGTCCTAGTGTACTTTTTTTTAAGTTTAAAAGGAAGCGTCAAAACTTTTTATTTAAAAAAAAAATTTTAATTTTAATTTTTTAGATCATTTTTCCAACAGATTTTGTGCACACATACATATATTTCGTTTTAAATGGTCCTAACGTACTTATTCTTAGAGTTTGAAGGGGGGGTCAAAACTGACTGGCCTAGTCAGTTTTGACAGGGGGTCATTCTGGGCTAGCTGATTTTGACCGGGAGGTCATTCTGGGCTAGCCCAGAATGACCCCCCCACCCCCAACTTGTGGAGATGCATAGATGCATTCATTTATGCGTACATTTCGTTTTAAAAGGTCCTAGTGTACTTACATTTTAAGTTTCAAAGGAAGCGTCGAATGGTGGGGGGGGGGGGGGGAGGGGGGTTCAAAACTGACTGGCGTAGTCAGTTTTGACCGGAGGGTCATTCTGGGCTAGCTGATTTTGACCGGGAGGTCATTCTGGGCTAGCCCAGAATGACCCCCCCCCCAAACTTGTGGAAATGCATAGATGCATTCATTTATGCGTACATTTCGTTTTAACAGGTCCTAGTGTACTTTTTTTTGAAGTTTAAAAGGAAGCGTCAAAACTTTTTATTTAAAAAAAAACCATTTTAATTTTAATTTTTTAGATCATTTTTCCAACAGATTTTGTGCACACATACATATATTTCGTTTTAAATGGTCCTAACGTACTTATTCTTAAAGTTTGAAGGGGGGGGGTCAAAACTGACTGGCGTAGTCAGTTTTGACCGGGGGGTCATTCTGGGCTAGCTGATTTTGACCGGGAGGTCATTCTGGGCTAGCCCAGAATTACCCCCCCCCCCCAAACTTGTGGAGATTCATATATGCATTCATTTATGCGTACATTTCGTTTTAAAAGGTCCTAGTGTACTTATTTTTGAAGTTTCAAAGGAAGCGTCAAAAAAAATTTTTTTTTTTTTTTTAGTTAAAAAAAAAAAAAAATTTAGATCATTTTTCCAACAGATTTTGTGCACACATACATATATTTCGTTTTAAATGGTCCTAACGTACTTATTCTTAAAGTTTGAAGGGTGGGTCAAAACTGACTGGCGTAGTCAGTTTTGACCGGGGGGTCATTCTGGGCTAGCTGATTTTGACCGGGAGGTCATTCTGGGCCCAGAATGACCCCCCCCCCCCCCAAACTTGTGGAGATGCATAGATGCATTCATTTATGCGTATATTTCGTTTTAAAAGGTCCTAGTGTACTTATTTTTGAAGTTTCAAAGGAAGCGTCGAAACTTTATTTTTTATTTTTTTTAGAGTTAAGGGTTTTTGTTTTGTTTGTTGTAATATCATTTTTCTAACAAATATTGTCCACATTTACATTCATTTCGGTTTAAAAAGTCTTAAAATACTAATTCTTGAAGTTTGAAGGGGGGGTCAAAACTGACTGGCCTAGTCAGTTTTGACCGGGGGGTCATTCTGGGCTAGCTGATTTTGACCGGGAGGTCATTCTGGGCTAGCCCAGAATGACCCCCCCCACACTTGTGGAGATGCATAGATGCATTCATTTATGCGTACATTTCGTTTTAAAAGGTCCTAGTGTACTTATTTTTGAAGTTTAAAAGGAAGCGTCAAAACTTTTTTTTTTTAATTTTAATTTTTTATATCATTTTTCCAACAGATTTTGTGCACACATACATATATTTCGTTTTAAATGGTCCTAACGTACTTATTCTTAAAGTTTGAAGGGGGGGTCAAAACTGACTGGGGGGGGTCAAAATTGGCTAGCCCAGAATGACCTCCCGGTCAAAATCAGCTAGCCCAGAATGACCTCCCGGTCAAAACTGACTATGTGTGAAAATGGCCTGTTACACCGGCTTACAGTCTCGGATCCGGCTAGGCTTTTGCATGTAATAAGACCATCCCTCCATTTGGTCCACATACCACAAATAAACAGCCTGGGGGATCTCTTTGCACAGTGGGAATTTGTTGATGAATTAATTTTAGAAATGCAGCCATTGGCTTTTAAAGAACTAATTCATCAACAATTCATATTCACGACGGTAGGCATGCACACAGGGTGTTGATTTTTGTTATGTGATCAAGTGGAGGGATGTTCATTTCCTATATACAAGCCTAGCCAGATCTGAGATGTGAAGCTCAACTGTTTCTACGAGCAGGAGTGTGTCTTTAAGGCCAAACAAAATATATGTTGGGTTTAGGGTAACATGACCCCCCAAAAAGGGTCGGTAGGTCGGTTTTTTTAATTAAAAAAATTAATCTCAGTATGGTTCACAAAATGTGCCAGAGGTTGTTTTGGGGGGGATTTTTTTTTGAGAAATGAAAAAAAAAGGTTTAGGGTCGGTCGGGTTACCCTAAACCAACATATATTTTTGTTTGACCTAATGAAACCAGAACGACAGTGACAAAATCATATAACGATGGTCCAAGCGTTCCAAACATAGGCAACGGAAGTGTGAACTATGGATTCAGAGGTATACAGCTTCTGAGAAATATGAAGATGCCGATTCGGCTAATTATTAACATGGCATTATATTGCTGTACATGCGTAAAAGTGTTTTGTGTGTTGTGGTTCTCGTAGACGGCTCGAGTAGATAAGATTTTGTGTACAATTTGTTAGTATGTGTGTGTTATTTCATTCAAACAAAAAGTTACAATAAGGTGCCATTTCGTGTCTGCTTGTGGTAAGCAGCTTAACCTTCATCACTTTTTAATGGCAATTATCATCTTATTATGGCGTTTCTGCGTACACGTACGAAGACACAGAATGTAGAATGCGATTTATTGTACGTTCGTTTTTTAAAGCCTATATTTGTTTTCGGTGATTTGAACCAATTAGTACTTTTATATACTGTTTCAATTTTGGATCCATGGTTTTAGTTCCTATGCTGGTCAATTCTCTTGTCCTTTAGTTGCTTTGCTGGCTTATTCCGTCGTTGGATGGTTACTTGGTCTGTTGGTTGGTTGTACGAGTTTTAGGGACTGCATGTTCAACACTTTAAATCACAATCAGTCACAACGAATCAAGATTGTTTCTGGGTTGTAAAATGTAACTGTTTAACAGAATAGGAACAAAAGACTGCATGTGAAAAGAACAAGAACAAGATAACAGTGAAAATGTATACTCACCAGAAACATGGACAATAAAACACGAATACTTCTTCTGTTCTGACGTTCTTCGTTCTCTTATAATTTCTGTCATCTCTCCTTTTTATGTTGATGTTTTTGTGTGTGTTTTTTTGCTGATGAAGAAACCGCTTATTTTGTTATCGTCGATGTTTCTTGTCAGTTCATTGTTATCTTGCTAACGGTTTAACATTCAGATTCTCTGTTTGATTTTTCCAATGGTTTGATTGTCTTTCCCTTTTTAACACCAGACCTGGTAGTGACGGACTGGAACGTGCCCAACACCAGCTGGAGTCCGTCCTTCCCTGAACTGACCACCACTGGCCACTCCTCCATCCGTCTGCCTCCCGACCTCCTTAACATTGCGCGTGGTGACGGCTCAGGTACGTTCTTCAGCAGATAATAGACAGATCTATATGTGGAACTTTTCAGTACGTGTACGGGAACGTGTACGGGTAACGTCATCAAATCTAGTCTGTACGTCTTGGGTGTACCAAGATCTACACGGTTTGCCTAAACAACGTATAGGAAAACGGATGACTGCATTTGGAACATTGGAGAAGGGTGAGCATCATCTAGACCAATTCTCCCAGACGTGTACGGGTGACGTCATATCTACACGAACATGTCTTGGCTACACGTTTGATCAACTAGAACACTGTAACAATACTGTACAACCCCCCTTTTAAGACCTCCACAGGGCGGGGATGTAGCTCAGTCGGTAGCGCGCTGGATTTGTATCCAGTTGGCCGCTGTCAGCGTGAGTTCGTCCCCACGTTCGGCGAGAGATTTATTTCTCAGAGTCAACTTTGTGTGCAGACTCTCCTCGGTGTCCGAACACCCCCGTGTGTACACACAAGCACAAGACCAAGTGCGCACGAAAAAGATCCTGTAATCCATGTCAGAGTTCGGTGGGTTAAAGAAACACAAAAATACCCAGCATGCTTCCTCCGAAAACGCCGTATGGCTGCCTAAATGGCGGGGTAAAAAAACGATCATACACGTAAAATTCCACTCGTGCAAAAAACACGAGTGTACGTGGGAGTTTCCGCCCACGAACGCAGAAGAAGAAGAAGAAGGAGACCTCCACAAATCTGAGAAATCAGGTCTTGGAAAGGAGGGAGTCTTAAAATGGAGGTCGATTTTCAGAGGTTATGAACTGAACAACTGAAAAAGCAAGGTCTTAAAATGAGAGAAGTCTTGAATTAGGGGGTCTTAAAAGGGGGGTTCAAATGTATTGAGTTTTAAAATGCTTACAACCTGTGGGATTATAGTAACCTAGGTTAATTCGTGTACCTTGAAATTATGTCTGTTTATTTCGATCTAATGAATGTATTAGTTGTCCGTTGTTTTTACCATTTTAATATATCATGGAAGTTTCGAATGATTCTGTTTCTTCCCTGTGCGCAGGCTGTGCTCGACACTGATGACACTCCACACTATCTCCAAAATCTGTTCCTAACCGTTACCTTCCTCACTGTCCATCCCGTGAAATTTTAATTTCTAATGTTGCCATTTTTGTTCGAAGTTGCTCATGTGTTTGCTGAGAGCTCGTATGTTGCCATTTAGATAGAGGAGAACATTGTGTAGACAGAATTTGATTCGCCTTTTATCGCTTTTACTGGTCTCTTTTCCAGACCGTCACGTGAAATTGTACACAGGCCGCTTCTTGTCCATTGCACCTTTGCTGTCACTGAAAGAGTACAGGTATTCCAGGTAAGCAGACGTTAATGATTTACCACAAACTCCTCTGAAACTGTTCAGGTATAAATGTGATCAATTATGTTTTGGTGTTTTTTTAGTGCAATTCTTAATTTTGAGTAAATGTGATGTATTTTATGCCTGTAACCGCCCGACACTGCAAGGCAATTTTCCTTGTTTTTATAAGGACAGTACATTTTTTAGTCTTGAGTCTTGAGTCTATTCCAGGTAGGCAAGAGTTCATGGTTCATCACAAACTCACCTGCAACTTTCAGGAGGTTACTGGGAACAAAACTTGTTCTGTATGTGTACGTTGCTCTTGCTTTTGGTAACCGTTGGTAGTATTCCAAGAATATAATTATCCACACAGTTCTAATGGCTGTGATAAACAAGACTTTTCGGTTTGGAGCTTTGAAAATATACTTATTTCGATGGTTAACATCTAAAATTATATGCTGTATGATTTGTGAATAAGTTTTTTAACGTGAAAGAAATAATCGAACGAGCGGACGCGCGCCCATGGCAGAAAACTCTACCAACAAGTTCGATTACCCCTTATTTTGCCAGAGAAAGATAGATACAAAATTAGATTTTTAAAAATCATAACATACGAGGCAAAATATCTCCCAAAGCCTAAAAAAAGAGTCCTCAAGTGAAGCAATCAGCCCACCCGAAAGCGGCGTATGGCTGTCTGATAAACGGGGTAAAAACGGTCATACACGTAAAAACCCACTCGTGCAAAAATATGAGTGAACGTGGGAGTTTCAGCCCATGAACGAAGAAATAAGAATAAGAAGGCAATCAGCTTGCCCAAAGGGCATCTCACAGCTGTTGTTTACTTATAAAATTAATTAGAGTTTTGATTTCATCGTGGTGTCATAAGCCCGTACCTGTTATGTGTGTACCAGTCAAGTGGTTTTAACAAAAAGTGGTTTTGTTAATTCTTGGTTTTGTTTGCAGGGAGAATGAAGATAATGCAACGAAAATTGTCAACTCGGACATCATTTCGGCTGAGGTGTTGGATCTGCCAAGGAGTGCTTTCTCCAAGTTAAACCACCCCGTCGAAATCACTTTTCGACTGACAGTCAGTGTTTGTTTGCCTTTGCTGTGGTTGTAGCCATTCTACTCTTAATGTTTTTCTCTGTCTTGTTCCTCTCTTTTGAGATTAACATACATTTACAAACGTAAATTGAATGTTATTATTCAGATTGTTTGCTTGAACTCACGTGTATGTGGTAGTTTTTATTTTGAGTCTATTCATTGCAAATCCTAGTTTGGGTATTTGATTTAGGGGCGCTGATTTTTGTTTTATGATTGTTTTGCTGAGAATAAATAGACACTTGCAAACGTTATTTTGATTTCTTTTAAATGTCAATGTAAATTCAAGGTCTTTTTTGAAGAACTTATCCAGAAATGTTGAAAGGAAACTTCGATAACTTTATGTTTATTTTTAGTCTATTTATTGCAAATTCTGACTAAAGTAGTTGCTTTAGATGCCGTGTTTTATGTTTCGTTACCTTTTGCAGGATCCAAGGAAGAGGAAGGATTTGAAAAAGTACTGTGTGTTCATGAACATGACTACAAGGTAAGCTTCTCAATTATCTTATTTTAGTTTTTCTATTAAATCATTTTATAAATGACAGTTGTAATTGCAAATTAATTGACTCAGAGAATGCTTCGTATTTTGGATTGGATTGGATTGGATTGGATAAGATTTACAGTCCAGTGAGGTTACCCTCATGGAAATTCGGGCTGCTTTCTCCCCGGGGAAAGCGAGCTGCCATACATACGGCGCTACCCATATATTTTTTTTCCTGCATGCGTGTATTCATGTTTCCTGAGACTTAATGCCGTGTGAGATGGAATTTTTTTACTTTATTCCAAGTCCCACGGGTATTTGATGGACATTTTTATCTATGCCTATACAATTTTGCCAGGAAAGACCCTTTTGTCAATCGTGGGATCTTTAACGTGCACACCCCAATGTAGTGTACACGAAGGGACCTCGGTTTTTCGTCTAATCCGAAAGACTAGCACTTGAACCCACCACCTAGGTTAGGAAAGGGGGGAGAAAATTGCGGCCTGACCCAGGCCTGAACACGCAACAATTTTGTCAGGGAAGGTAAGTTAATTCAATATAATGTCTATAATCCTGTGAGGTTTTCCTCATGGAAATAGACGAATTCCGGAAATGACTTTCTGGTTTGTATGGGTTGTATATGAGTGAATGTTCTTGCTTTTATTGAGGCAAGCTTTTCAACGTTCTCCTTGTCCATGTGCGGTTTGTTTGTTTGTTTGTTTGTTTGTTTGTTTGTTTGCTTAACGCCCAGCCGACCACGAAGGGCCATATCAGGGCGGTGCTGCTTTGACATATAACGTGCGCCACACACATGACAAAAGTCGCAGCACAGGCTTCATGTCTCACCCAGTCACATTATTCTGACACCGGACCAACCAGTCCTAGCACTAACCCCATAATGCCGGACGCCAGGCGGAGCAGCCACTAGATTGCCAATGTTAAAGTCTTAGGTGTCCATGTGCGGAGACAGATCCCTTGCTAATGACTGGCCTATAATATCACGTGGGAAAGTTTGCCTCAATAAAGGCAAGAGAATTCACTCTTTCACATCCAGCACAAACCCGACATAATTATATCAATGAAACAATTGTTTTGATCCAGTGTTACCGAGGAATCGTAATGTCGATGCAATATTTGTTTTAAACCAGTGATACTGAGGAATCCTAATGTCAATGAACCAGTGTTTTGATCCAGTGATACTCGGAAATCGTAATGTCGATGCAATATTTGTTTTAAACCAGTGATACTGAGGAATCCTAATGTCAATGAACCAGTGTTTTGATCCAGTGATACTCGGAAATCGTAATGTCGATGCAATAATTGGTTTGATTCATTGATGCTGAATTGTAATGCCAATGAAAATTAATATTTCTTTTCATCCAGTGATGATTAGGCATCGTAACGTGAATGAAACAGTTAGTTTGATTCGTCATACGGAAGAATTGCATTGTCAATGAAACAATTCTTTTGATCAAGTGACACAGAGAAATCGTAATGGGGCCCGGTAGCTCAGTTGGTAGAGCACTGTATTTGTGATCTTCATTCACGGGTTAGAACCCGGGCCGGGACGGACACGGGTCAACTTTATGTGCAGACTCAGAGACGGTGTCCACGTTCCTCCCCCGTGTCACCACTGTGGCACGTAAAAGACCTCGGTCCTTCTGCCATAAGTGCAAGTGGCTGATTACATCTAAACACGCTCACGCCTGGGTAGTGCGGTTCTGTTGCTTCTAGTTTTCCACCGGGAGGAAGCGACCCGAATTTCCCAGCGATGGGACAATAAAGTTATGAAAATGAAAATGAAATGTCAATGAAACATGTACCAACATTTTCGTTCAGTGAACCCGAGGACCGATGGCTGGATGACGGCTGCTATTTGCAGGACCTCAACTCCACCCACGTGACCTGCTACTGTTATCACATGACCAACTTCGGCGTCCTGCTCGACGTCTATGATAACAATGTGAGTTGTCCGCTAGCCTAATCTCCACCACAGTTTTAGCCTTTTTATAAACCGATAATTATGATAAAACGTTCCGTCAAGTAAACGTCTTTATTTCTCAATCTTACTTTTTGGTGCGCACATGGTCTTGTGCTTGCGTGTACATACGAAGGGAAATAAGACTCAAGCAGGTCTGCACATACGTTGACCTTGGAGATCAGAAAAAAATCTCGACCCTAAACCCACCAGGCGCGGGATTTGATCCCACGACCTTCCGAATAGGAGGCGGGCATCTTATCCATTCGGCCACTTCGCCCGACGAACCCTTTCAATCTAGGTGAAAGGTTACAAATCTCCATTTTCTGTCTGACAGGCTGAGTTTGACGAGGCTAACAGCGCGGCCCTGTCCTACATTTCGTACATTGGGGGGTCGTTGTCCATCCTCGCCTGTGTCGTTGTTGTCGTCGTCTTCGAATACTTCAGGTAAGGGAGTCTGCCGAATCGATCGCTTATTTTATTCATTACCACAAAACAGTGTATTCTCCGTTCCTCTGTCGGGACCAATTTGCAGCCCACCCGAAAAACACACACACACGCATACACACAGCCACACACACGCACACACACACACACACACCCACACACACTCACACACACACACACACACACACAAACACACACACTCACACACACACACACACACACACTTTTAAGAGCACATGTTTCCAACAGTGTCCACAGAATACAATTTCTAGGACAATTGTATTCACAGTTTCTATATTTCTGTCAGCCGTTTGAGCAGGGTTTGATCCTGGATATACGCGCTTAATGAATATGCATCATTATCATTGTTATAACTATTATTTGTATACAGGCTGCGCAGTGACCGGGTTCGAATCCACGAGCAGCTTGCCCTGTCCATCATAGCGGTGCAGATCCTGTTCCTCATTGGGGTAGGGCGCACCGCTGCGGACCCCGACACGCCGGAGGTAAAGAAACGATCTATACGCCTGAATGATTCTCTTTTTATATTTAGTCAAGTTTTGACTAAATATTTTAACATCGAGGGGGAATCGAAACGAGGGTCGTGGTGTATGTGCGTGTGTGTGTGTGTGTGTGTGTGTGTGTGTGTCTGTGTGTGTGTGTGTGTGTGTGTGTGCGTGCGTGTGTGTGTGTAGAGCGATTAAGACTAAACTACTGGACCGATCTTTATGAAATTTGACATGAGAGTTCCTGGGTATGAAATCCCCGAACGTTTTTTTCATTTTTTTGATAAATGTCTTTGATGACGTCAT
The DNA here is from genome assembly GCF_037325665.1 of Littorina saxatilis. Classification (NCBI taxonomy): domain Eukaryota; kingdom Metazoa; phylum Mollusca; class Gastropoda; order Littorinimorpha; family Littorinidae; genus Littorina; species Littorina saxatilis. The sequence goes on from NC_090250.1 coordinate 43,377,625, forward strand.
ATCCGGCTTTTCGTGAAAGTTGAGGCGGCACTGTCACGCCCTCATTTTTCAACCAAATTGGTTGAAATTTTGGTCAAGTAATCTTCGACAAAGCCCGGACTTCGGTATTGCATTTCAGCTTGGTGGCTTAAAAATTAATTGATGACTTTGGTCATTAAAAATCTGAAAATTGTAAAAAAAAATAAAAATTTATAAAACGATCCCAATTTACGTTTATCTTATTCTCCATCATTTGCTGATTCCAAAAACATATAAATATGTTATATTCGGATTAAAAACAAGCTCTCAAAATTAAATATATAAAAATTATTATCAAAATTAAATTGTCCAAATCAATTTAAAAACACTTTCATCTTATTCCTTGTCGGTTCCTGATTCCAAAAACATATAAATATGATATGTTTGGATTAAAAACACGCTCAGAAAGTTAAAACGAAGAGAGGTACTGTAAAGCGTGCTATGAAGCACAGCACAACCGCGACCGGGCCAAACAGGCTCGTCACTTTCACTGCCTTTTGCATGAGCGGCGGACTTCGTTCAGTTTCATTCTGTGAGTTCCACAGCTTGACTAAATGTAGTAATTTCGCCTTACGCGACTTGTTTTCTTTTGTGTCTGGTGCGTTTTTGATGTCAAAAGATAGTACAGTGGAACCCTCTTTTCTAAGACCTCCAACAATCTGAGAAATTAAGGTGTTAAAAAGAAAGGAGTGTTAAATAAGAGGAGAAGTCTTCAATTGGGGGGGGGTCTTTACAGGTAGGTTCCACTGTATTCGTAATACCACTGCTGTTTAGAGTGTGGCAAGAAGAAAATATAGCTGTGGACATTTCTTTGTACATTACATGCAGCATTGTACTGTTGGGCCGTCTACCCTTGGTCACAGGAGAAGGAGGAAGAGGAGGATCTCTTTCGTTTGCCAAGCATGACGAACCTGTACATATACTGCCAAGTAGAAAGTGCATACTCTCTCTCTGCAAGAGTTGCGTTCCCCAGCTCCCCGTGTAGTAACTTTCTCACAACAAGGCATCAAAAACCGGCATGCCCCGAATGGGTTTGCCTTTAGGGCGAACAAAAATAATGTTTATCTCTTCAAAAAGCTATCTTTGTTGTTTCGGCGCGTATATAGAGGCGTGTAAGACAAATAGGTTTGCCTTGAGGGCAAAACAAATAATGTTCATCTCATCAAAACTTGCAGTGGGCGTGTAATACAAATGGGTTTGCCTTCAGGCCGGCCGAAAGACATAATTCTCTTCTCATCAAAAAGCTTACATTGTTGGTACCGCACGTCCAGTTGGCGTGTACGACGAATGGGTTTTGCTTTGAGGGCGAAACAATTACTTTTCATCTGATCAAAAAGCTAACATTGTTGTTTCCGCACGTGCAGTGGGCGTGCAAGACAGTGGCCATCTTACTGCACTACTCCATGACGGCGCTCTTCTGCTGGATGCTGGTGGAGGGCATCCACATCTACGTGCTGCTCGTCAAGGTCTTCAAGCGCGGCTCGCACCTCAAGAAATACCTCGCCATTGGATGGGGTCAGTTTGGGTTAGCCTTCGATTTGAGTGCATGCACGCACGCGCACACACGTGTGCATGCTCGCTCGCATGCACACATTCACGCTTGCATGCACGCACACACAAGCATGCACGCATGCATACATCACATCGTATGCGCGCGCCCACACACACACGAACACACACACACACACACTCACACACGCGCGCACGCGCGCACGCGCACGCGCGCACGCGCACGAACACACAGGCACGCACGCACGCACGCACGCACTCCTATGTGCTGCTTTTGAGATTAGCATAAGTTTTTTTTAAGTTAAAACTTGTCTCCTATCAGTAAAAGTTGCATTCTGAGGTTGTTTTTTTGGTTTTTTTAAACCCATCTGAACGGAACCTATAGATGCACGTCACTGACACCTAACTTTTTTCAGGTGTCCCTTTCATCGTGGTTGGGATATCCGTTGGCGTTTTCTACGACAAATACGGTGATGGTGACAAGTAAGCGATATTACATGCAGGATATTCTCTCGTTTTTGTCTCTATCTCTGTCTGTATCTCTGTCTGGCTGTCTGGCTGTCTCTCCTTCTTTTTCTGTCACTGCCTTTCTCTCACTCTCACTCTCTCTCTAACACAACTTCAGAGAACAACTTATTCCGTTTGAATATTGTAAAGTCCCAAGAAGCTGTTGGTAGAAATATAGCGTTGTTCTGTATTAAGCATTTCAATTCAGAGAAATTGTGCCGTGAAATGTATCTATCTTTCTATCTCGCGTGCGGGGCACACACACACACACACACACACACACACACACACACACACACACGGGGGCAAGTTGCTCATTTAGAAATCACAGTGAATAAAAGGGCTGTACGCAGCGGTTTTTTGTCAGAAGGTTAAATGAGGCATTAATTTCTTTATTTGGACTACTGGTGATCCAGTTAATTACAGAATGATTCACCAAGCCATTGGACGCATTACTGTAATAGGCAGTGAGCGAGTTGACAACTCACTCTGTCAATAAATGTACAACATCGTTATCTCTGTGCACAATTGAGGAGTGCATGAACTCGTAATTTTTGCAACAATTGGTGAATACGCAAAATCGTCATTTCTAAAAACAATATTTTAACTTGCCAGCCGATTGACTAGCAGTTGCATTTTGAAGTCACAGTCGATTTGTTGTTGGTTTCTTTCTACGTAAATCACACCTCATAATGTTCACTCAACGTTAAAACAAAAGTTCATACAAAATAAAAATAAAAAATGTGTTTAATTAGACAATTGTACTGTTTAGTTCACAATTAAAAGTTCTTATAACAAACCTTGCTTGGTTTTTTTTTAATTTGCAAGTTGATAAAGAAATGTATATTCCGCAGGTGCTGGTTGAGCCACGAGCTACTGTTGGTGTGTATGGTCCCCACGGTGTCATTGGTCATCATTGTAAGTCAATACGTGGAGCCTTTCTACATTTAGAATAACATGTAATACCTTTCTTTCTTTATTTGGTGTTTAACGTTGTTTTCAACCACGAAGGTTATATCGCGACGGGGAAAGGGGGGAGATGGGATAGAGCCACTTGTCAATTGTTTCTTGTTCACAAAAGCACTAATCAAAAATTTGCTCCAGGGGCTTGCAACGTAGTACAATGTATGACCTTACTGGGAGAATGCAAGTTTCTAGTACAAAGGACTTAACATTTCTTACATACTGCTTGACTAAAATCTTTACAAACATGGACTAGATTCTATACAAGAAACACTTAACAAGGGTAAAAGGAGAAACAGAATCCGTTAGTCGCCTCTTACGACATGCTGGGGAGCATCGGGTAAATTCTTCCCCCTAACCCGCGGGGGGTACATGTAATACCTACGAGAATCTATACAGTCGAACCTGTCTGTATCGACCACCCAATGGACCGACGGAAAGAGATCGTTATTGACAAGTCTCTCCAAGGAAAGGTGATGATTTTAATATAATAAACACTCGTCTGGGATCCTTCTTTCGGGAGGTCGTCTCTAGAACATGTTCCGCTGTATCAGTTTTCATTAAACTAAACATGTTTGGTAGTTGTTGACATAAGTATGCTTACTCGATGAATCATTCACTCAAGTGACTGAATGCGAACATTAAAAAGGGAAAAAATAAAAAAAAGATTCTGAAACATAGAGACAGGGAGCGTTCCAATGTCAAGAAGCATTCTTTGTTGAACGTTAAATCAGAAAAAGAACATCTTCAGTACATGATGGACATAAATGCGTCGTGTTGTTCGTCTTCCCTTGGGTGCCTACTCAATGTTCACGAATGTAGTTTTTCAGTTCTGGTTTACTTGGGTTAAAGGGACACTCCTTGTGTACACAGGTTGGCTTACCCCTCCACTTGTTCACATACCAAAAACGAACAGCCTGCGTGCTCTCTGGGCAGAGTGTGAATGTTTTTATGAAATGATTTTGTAAAAGACACGTACGTGTGGCGTTTTTTTGTAAGTAATCAATAAAATAAAAAAAAACTCCAATTGATCGCAGCAAGCAGTTAGGTGAATACTTGTTGGTATGTGACCAAGTAGAGGGATGCATAATTATGGTCTTATCCCATGTATGTGTCATCTTTGACAGATCTGAGATGGTGCGCCAAACTGTGTATGCACGAGAAGGATTGTGTTTTAAAGGGAAACAGATGGGATGACGTGTCCAGAACGGCTGAGATATGCACGTGAAACTAATATGATGCAGTTTCTTGTATCTAACTCAGCAACTTACGTGCATTGTTCCGGAAAACTTGCTGTTTTGATCATGATCTGTACATACTAGTATTAGTATAGATGTTGCTTGCCCATTTCGATGAAAGTAACTCAGTAAAAGTAAAAGTAAATGACGTAATATCAATCATAAATACACTGTACATCACGTTCCATCGTTCCTAACTTATCCTTACCATCCTGATGAAGTCAGCCACTGTATGTGTGTTCACTCAGGCATATACGACACTACACAAACCTGCAGGGAGTTCAGCTGTTTATTTCTCTAGGCACTTCTGACATAGCTAACATGAGTCTGGCACAGGCGGGGATGTAGCTCAGTCGGTAGCGCGCTGGATTTGTATCCAGTTGGCCGCTGTCAGCGTGAGTTCGTCCCCACGTTCGGCGAGAGATTTATTTCTCAGAGTCAACTTTGTGTGCAGACTCTCCTCGGTGTCCGAACACCCCCGTGTGTACACGCAAGCACAAGACCAAGTGCGCACGAAAAAGATCCTGTAATCCATGTCAGAGTTCGGTGGGTTATAGAAACACGAAAATACCCAGCATGCTTCCTCCGAAAACGGCGTATGGCTGCCTAAATGGCGGGGTAAAAAACGGTCATACACGTACAATTCCACTCGTGCAAAAAACACGAGTGTACGTGGGAGTTTCAGCCCACGAACGCAGAAGAAGAAGAAGAAGAAGAAGTCTGGCACAACGGCTGCAAAGATGGCGACTGGTCACACATCACGTGACGTTCTTTCGCGCCAACAACATGATTGGTCTATATATTTAGCATTATAGAAATGACATAATTTCTAAACAGCCACTGTCTGACAACAAAATGGATAAAGAATTTACCAAAACTGGTTACTGAACATTGTGTTTTCTTTTTGTTCTGAAAGTAACTCAGGTGTGTTTGGTATCTACAGATCAACACTGTCATCCTGATTCTGGTGCTTCGCGTCATGCTGCGCTCTCTCAACTCCACGGCTAAGGCCAACACTGAACATCAGTCCAGCGTCAGGTAGGGAGAGATTTGATTGAGGTATCTGTGTTAAAACTATAGTGGTTATAGGTTAGCTGTGGCGATGGCGTCGATTTATTTCTGAATGCTTTGAATCAATTACAACTGTGCTGTTGTATTTCTGAACTATATGTACATCTCTATATGTTTTTTTCTTCGCCACGTATCACATGCCCTAAATGGCTTTGCCATGAGGTTGTAAAACTTAAACTTCATTCGACTGCCCCATCCCATCAGTACCGTTACTAGTTTTCTTGTTTGAATATTTCTTTTATTCTTCCTCTTAATTTCTCACATTTAGTCAAGTGTTGACTATTTTTATTCCTTGAAATGTGGTTCAATCAGTATCATTCTTTGAGTTTGACAGATTGACTAAATGTATTAATTTTGCTTCACGCGACTTGTTTCACACTCAGGACCAGCTTCAAAGCCTCTGCCGTGTTGCTACCCTTGCTGGGCCTCACGTGGATGTTCGGCTTTCTGACCAAGGATTTTGACGACTCTCGGGTGATGCTCTACATCTTCACCTATCTGTTCGTCATCACCAACAGCTTCCAGGGCGTCATGTTCTTCGTCTTCCACTGTCTCCTCAACGTCGACGTGAGTGTGTTGTTCAAAGAAATCAGAATGAAAAAGATGAACGTTAAAGGTGCACTGCCACTTAGCACAGTAACTCAGTTGATAGGGCAGTGTACCCACTGATCACGGGTTCGAATCCGTGGCACGTAACAGTACAGATCTCGGTCATTCTGGCTAATTAACCTAAACACGCAAACATCTGGGTAGTGCGAATCTGTTGATGCCAGCTTTCCACTGGGAGGAAACGACCCGAATTTCCCAGTGATTGGATCGACAATTAATAAAGTTATGATATGTGAACAATAATAATGAGACAATCAACAGAAATCACAAGTTCCGATTGTGTTATTTTGTTTCTTTTCTTTTCTAATGGGGCTCAGATTGGGTGTTCGACAACCGGAATACAATCATTCAAACGCCTGTAAGATAGAGAGATACACGTTATGTCTTGTTCCAGGTTCACAACGCCTACGAGAGACGGTACCGACAGAGGAAGCGAGCCATTTCTTCAGGGGAGACGACCACCAGGAAGAGTTCTGAGGCGTCCACCTATCTTGCTGACAGCACTCCTAACGGCAAGAGTACGGTAAGAACCTGGGCTATTTTGTGTGAGTGCATGCGGCTAACAATCAGAATTACAGCAACTGTCTACCAGAGCCTGTACAGAACACACACCCATACGCTCGTTCCATTCTTATCAGTCACTCCCACAAATTAATTGTCCACACCAGTTGTTTGCAGTTAAGTCCACGTAAAGTGAAATGTTATTGAATTTAAGTTTTGTATGATTTTAACTTTTGTGAACAGGCATGGATCTCCATGACGATCATAACATGCACAACAGACTCGGTTCTGTTGAGGGATGTACAGGGTGGTCCAAAAATGCGCCCTGTTTTCTTTTTGATCTCATTTTTGACTGCAAAGAGAGATTTAGAAAATGTGTGCACCAAACAATAGCAGAATGATGGGAAATTATGTCGTGCATATTTGGTAGAAATTGGTCTGTCCTTAGTAGTTGATAATATGCTCTATCCAGGCTCCTCTTACCTGGTGATAGACTCATTTCATGACGCACTGACTTCCCTTGGCCACCTGGTTGCGTACAAACACGACTACTGTCTGTGGGGGGGTACCCCAAGGACAGGATACACGGCAACAATCCCCAGACCCTGGCAGCTCTGTAGGACGACATCAGAAGGGAAATTAGGCGCATAAACACTTCATGTCCCTAATTAGTAATAGGCTCTAGTTCCTGTGAGGACGTAAAACTTAGGTAACCAACCAAGGCGCATGCCAGCAGACAGATAACATGATTGGACGAGTCATGGACAATTTCAACGTTCGTGTTGCAGTAGTTTTTCAACGAAGAGGAGCCTGGATAGAGCATATTATCAACTACTTACGACAGACCAGTTTCTACCAAATTTGCAAGACATAATCTCCCATTATTCTGCTATTGTTTGGTGAACAAACTTTCTAAATCTCTTCGCCGTCAAAAATGAGATCAACATGAAAATAGGGCGCTTCCCTGTGTGTACCACCCTGTATCGGAGATATGCAGATTTGTAATGGCAAAGCATAGGCCTACTATCTTCAACCCTTATTATCGTTCGATTGTTACCATCATTACAGAGTTTAAAAACAAAGATTTTGTGACACAATCAAAGAAAATCAGAGTACACTAAAAAAAAAATTTAAAAAAATGTGATTTAAGAAATACCTGCCCCCTCATTCCCAACAACTTTTTCTTTTGAATTGCCAAAAAATGTCAGGGAAAGTCAGGTCTTAAGAGGGAAGAAGTCTTGAAAAAGAGGACAATTCACAGAACGAAAAATCTGAGAAAACAATGGCTAAGAGGAAGTCTTAGATTATGGAATATTAAAAGAGATGGTGGTGCCATGTGCACTGTCATAAGGTTGCTATTGCTCAGATGAAGTAGAACTCTTTCCAATCGGAACCACAGATCTCAGGTGACCTCTTTCAGTTATCTTTCCTTAATTATATTTCCAGGGGTGATATTTTTCCGGTTTATTCCGGATTTACGGGTTTTTTTGCGAAAAAAAAGTAAATTAAAGTTGGTGAAAGCTGCATGGCCATAATTAATGTAACTCCTCTGGATCTTCGTACACACATGTAGTGTATTTTCAGGTTTAGAGGCCTTACGATTGTCACTTTAATCCAGGACTGGACACAAATGTACGCCTGCCATCCTTTATATTTCAGACGAAGACTAATTTTTCGGACATCACAGTGATGCAAAGGAAACCGTCGATGCCTCACAACCGCTTCTTGTTGTTCGACAACCACCATCCCCTGGTCATGGACCCCACCCACCCGGCCAACTTTGACCGCCGGCCATCCGTGTCTCTCTTTGACGGCAACAGCCGTGACCTGTCTTTTGAACTCAACGGGGCTGTCTTTGATGACATACAGGTGCGTTGGTGTATTTGTTTTGCTTATTTTTGACCAGATGGAATTAGGGACCCATTTTCGTGGAATTTCGTGCTAAATTTCAACAGCATCTAGGGGCAGGAGGGCAAGGTATCGACCCGGCCTTGTTTAGGAAGCCCCGTACCCCTCTCCTCTGATACACTTTGTCCAGCCATGTGTCCCGTATAGTCATAGCGCAATCATCAACTCTCCCCCACCCCACCCCGGTAAACTTAATTCTTTAAAAAAAAAAAATAGAATCAGCATCTGTTGGACAAGGCCCCCTGCCTCGTTTGGGATTTAGCCTCCCTCTCTCATACACATGGTCCAGCCTTGTTACAAGTTTTCAACGTCATAGCGCAATCGTTACCCCTTCCCGTCCTTCCCCATCCGGCAAATTTGCCTTTTTTCTAAAGGAGAGACCCTAAATACCCGTTTCAAAGGCTAAATCTCAAAAGCATCTTGGGGGGGGGGGGGGGGGGGTGCGAGGGAGGGCAACGCCCAATACCTCACTCTAAGTTCCTTCTCCTCCCCACCCCCCTCCTCTCATACGCTTAGTCACCCCGCAGTCATATATTTAGGGTCACAGTGCTGTGATCACCGACTCATACATCTCCCTTCTCTCCACCTCACAGGCCTCAGACACAGACCAGATCTGGCGTCGTAACTCCCTGGACCAGAACTCCAGCGAAGACCATCTGCCCAACCCCGACCCCGCCTTCCACCGTGTTGCCGCCTATCCGGTTAACTCGCCACCCGGGATGGATGCCTTCGTCAGCTCGATGCACGACATCCTCGACAGGCCTGCTAGGAGCTCCGTACACTTCTCTGAAGATTGAATGCGCATGCCCTGCGTTTGTCCAGCGGCAAGCCGAAAAGTCGTATTCCTTGTAGGAGAGTCTGCAAAGTAAATGCTGGCTAGCAGAACAAATGAGTAGGTGTATATACGCTCTCTGAAGAGAAACTTTTAAAAGCCCTTTTGCTGTTCTTTGATGTCTCAGGAGCGTAGTAAAAAAAATCCCAAAACTCCAATACTGTGGCAAGTGAAGGGAGGCAACAGCTGTACCTCGCTCTTTGACTTTGCAGCAAATTGATTGCCTCCCCTGGAGACCATTTTCTAAGATTTTGGTTCGTTGTTTTGGGCTTTTGTTTTGTTTTGGTTCGTTGTTTTGATCTGCTATCTAAAATTTTGATTTAATTTGGATTTTTTTTTCATGTTCGTTTGCTATTGAGAACAAATTGTAAGCGTAGTTTACGCTTCATGTAAGATTGGCATCTTTAAAGCGATCTCAAGCAAACTTTTTTTCTGTTTGTATCCCTTGATTTTTCCGATTTTTCTGACGAACAAACCTGCATGTGGCAGTTTTGTCTTCTGCTGATGTAAGTCAATTTCGTGGTAGTCAAGGAGAATCTATGTAAGAGCTCTTTTTCGCAGTAAAAGTCTCCGAAGATAACACATATGTGTATTTTTTTTCTGTGCACTTGCTAAGAAAACACTGGGTGCAAATACCATTATCAGAATCTCTCACGTCAGACTCTGAATTCTGGTCTGCGCTCAGCACAAATGGTGTGAAACAAAAAGTTGCTGTCCGTTGTTGTTTCTTTCGATTAATACCTGTTAAAGAAAAGTGATAAGAATAATATGTTGTATTGCTCATTCTTTTATGAGATCAAGTTGAAACGGGTACATCGGAATCACCTTCACATAATCATTCACTTGGCCTACTCTCTATAACTAACAAAACTATAGGCTAAAATACTAATCAGTCAAACCAACTGTGAATGTATGTATTAGTGTTTGCGTCGTCTGGAATGTAAGCCAGTAATTCGAATTACTGACATGTGTTGAAAAGACGCCATTGCACTTAGTGAGAATAAGAATGGTAGACATTTAAACACCAGTCACCGTTCAAAAGTAATTCCCTTAAAAATGCTTTGATTACACTGAATGCATTTGTACCATGCTTGTTCTCGTTGCTACCCGATACAAACGATTGGGTGTGACTCATAATTTCAAAATAAAATTTGGACAGCACAAATGTTCGTGGATCTGTGTGTGTGTTTGTATGTGTGTGTCAGTGTCAAGTTACGAGTTGATGTGTGTGTGTGTGTGTGTGGGGGGGGGGGAAGTGAGTGTCACAGTGTGTGTGTGTGTGTGTGTGTGTGTGTGTGTGTGTGCAACGGTGTGTGTGCAACGTTGTGTGTTTGTGAAGTGAGTGTTTGTGTGTGTGTCAGTGCGTGTGACAGTGTGTGTAAGTGTGTGTGTGCGTCAGTCTGTGTCTGCCACGTTGTTTGCCAGTGTGTCTGTTTGTGTGTCCGTCTGTGTTTGTGTGTGTGCGTGTCTGTGCCAGTGTCTGCAACGATGTCACCTGTGTGTGTGGGATGACTGACTGAATGGCTAACTGTGTATATGTCAGGGGTGGGACTTTTCCGCGAATCCGCGGATTTCCGCGTGCACACTGAACTTACGAATCAAGTTCCGCTGGAGTAATCTATTTTTCCGCGTCCCATTTCATCACAGTATCTATAACTTGTTGACTGAATAATATGGACTCGGAGAAGTGAAGATCAGTGGAACAGAACACTGGACGCTTGGGAGTTAAATTGTGCTGACTGAAAACTCCTCATAACTAGTCATTTTGAGCTTCAATGCATTCCGAGTGAATCCTACTATTGCCAGTATTGGATTATGGCGGATACATGGTTCATTACGTAAGTATGCACCATTACAATGGTACCATTGTTGTGTGAAAGTGTGTTGTTGTTGTTGTTGTTGTGGGTTGTTTTTGGTTTTTTATGACCTGATCCAAACGAGTTGAATTTTAGTCTTAGAATGCACCAGATTGCACATATTTTAATGTACCACTGATTTTGAACCCCCCTAGAAAATAGGGATTTCCTCTTTTTTCATCACAAGAGAGTCCCACCCCTGATATATGTCTTTGCCTGTCAATGTTAACACTGAATTGCAGAATGACAGTTGTCAGTGTCTCTTTTTGTTTTCCGGCTTATTCGGCATTGCATGGTGAGAAGGAGTGTTGCACAATACATCCGTAAGTTGATCAGTGTAACTTCAAGTTGCGAGAACAAATAACACAATCATACGCGGCCCCACAGCACCAAGTTTCACATCATATACGGTCACGGCGGCATATCATCTTGAAACCCCGATCGATACTGACACGGACTGTCACTGTCCGACCGGTAATACTGAAACAAAGACATCAGTCTTCACAGGCTGACACTCAAACGCGTTACACACCGTGCACACACACACACACACACACACACACACACACACACACACACACACACACACACACACACACACACAGTGACACACACACGAAAATGAAAATGGCATTTGAATATCAAACAATAGCGCACACTTTGCCGACTGAGCTGGACACGCCCTTATCCTGAAAGTGTATGTTCTCATATTGCAATGTTCCGAATCAGACAAACTTCGCGGACAAGGCGGTTCAAAGTTCAACAGGGTTGTTGCCTGAGCAAGCTTGTTTGTCGTGGTCAGTCGAGAGACTATTTGCAGCGTTGACATCGGTTTGAAGTAAGAAGACCCTTAAAGTAAAGTCGTCGAACGCAAAGGGGACTCTTGACCATCAGTATGGCCTCGGATGATGTTCTCAGGGAAGGTAAGCTGCTCCATGCGCGCGCCTGTTCGATGGACAGTTCACACCGTGAAAACGAAACTAGCTCAACCTCTCCCAAATTGTTCAATCGTACCGCGTTATTCAGGGTTTAAAGTCAGTGGGCAGTGTGGTAATTTTAGCGGAATAGGGTGGGGGATGGTCAGGTTTGTGTTTGGGGTGAGAGGGAAATTGGTGAAACGTTGTTGTTCCTCAATTCAAATTATCTGACTAGCTATAGGTCGATCATTTTGTAGAAGAGAAGAGTGGGCGGATCGGAAGGTTTTCTCGACTTTGAGAGTTGAAGTGACAGATGCAGTGAGCGTATGTTGTGATTGTGTGCAAGGGAGTGTGTGTGAGTGTGTTTGTGCGTGTGTGTGTGTGTTTGGGTGTGTGTGTGTGTGTGTGTGTGTGTGTGTGTGCCTGAGAGAGAGAGAGGTACTGTTGTCACATGTTTTTAAGAGTATCTGGCATTCTTATGCAAGCATTCACACGCACACACATGCATGCACACAGACTAGACACACGTACACACAGACGTGAATTATCATGGCTGTTTTTGCACAAAACCCTTTAAATCATATGTTGATGATTGTGTATGCAGGGGTACGGCAGAACATGGATGTGTGGGTGGAGAAGCTGGAGTGTGGGGGAGACGTGGAGAAACAACATCAGTTCAAGAAGAAATTCCTCGCACGTTTGCGTGACTCCACCATTGCTGAGAGCACCGACAAGGCAAATGAGCAGCATTATGAAGTGCCAACTGAGTTCTTCCTAACAGTAAGAGAAAATAGTACAGCGGAACCCCCTTTCTAGGACACCACCCCCTATTAAAGACCCTGATTTCTGAAAGTTTTGGCTACAAAAACATTGTTTTGTCAGAACACCTGTACATCAGTACATGTCAAAACTAACAAACAGTAGAATGGTCAGTGGTCAGACCAACGCGTCAGATCAAAACAAATGCCTAATTAAATGACCAGAGACCGAGGCCTGAGAATAACACTGCAATGCTACTGTTCGAAGAAAATTTTGTGTCCAATCAGCAGTTATGTAAGCTTTCTTTTACCCCACTGTACTTTGCTGGTGATCTGACAAAACTGTAACAAAAAACAAGGATGTCTGTGTTTTATTTTTAACTGCATATCTTGTGCTCCGAAAGCAAGTCCCCGTTTAATATTCAATTCATGAAACATATGAATACAGATTATACTGCAAGTAATTCAACTTGCAAATTCACTATATGACGTTAACACCAACAAAAAAATGTCACCATGAACATCTGACACGTGTGCACTATAGCTTTCAGAAACGTGTCTGATTCTTTTATGCAGGTTTTGGGAAAACGCCTCAAGTACAGCTGCTGTTACTGGCCTGAGGGTGTTACCACTCTCGATCAAGGTAATATCCATTATGGACATAATTAATGCCTGCATAGAGTTATAATGTTTCCACCATCTCTATGTGTGTTTGTGTGCATATATTTATATAATATGTGTGTGGGTGTTGTTGATATTTTTTCTTTTTTTTTTAATATTTTTTCTTTGATTTTGGTTGTTGTTGTTTTATCCTTGAAAGATCCCTGACTGATATTTTCGTCGCCCCTCTTGATAATTTCCATTTTAAAACAAAATGTAATCTACTGTAGTCTAAAGTGTGTGTCATGAACGAGAGGAACTAAGGTACATGCAGGCAGCAGATTGCAAGTGTTTGTGTTATGGGTAAATTCAGTAGCCTTGAGTAAAAGCAGTTCTAGTCTGGCATGGTTATTGACTGGAAAGTGTGGGTAGTAATTAATTTGTATAAACAGGAGTTCTATGATTTTTTTCTCAATCAGGGGTCACACCAACTTCCTCATTTTCAGTAAACTGAAAATTACCAGAAGTGTCAATAGATAAATGGGTACTCCTGCAGCTGTCTAACATTTTATTTGGTATATATAATAGTTTCCCTGGCAAAAGGCCTGAGTGCGGTCGTTGTTTGTTTGAATTTTCACTAATACAAAGGAAATCTGTCTGTAAACTAGTTCCTAACTATTGTATACGATTATTGTTTCAGCTGAAGATGCATCTCTGCAGAAATACTGTGATATGGCACGCCTGGAGGATGGTCATTATGTCATGGTGAGAATTAATGACTTTTTTCCCTTGTACTACAGTATATATATATATTTTCAACAAACAAAGAAACTGAAAAAATACATATAACAATAACAATAACAGCACTTTATTGTCCATTAAAATATTACATAAAAATGGAAATTTTTCTTCGGCACACCCTGCCTGCCTGTAAACGATTATAACAACAATTGTATAAGACGACACGCATAAAACATAAAACATAAAGGGGATACAATCAAATATGATATTGCACTATGTATATATACCGAGCAACAAAAGAAATGCGAAAAAAGTCTGCAATGTTTGATTTGACAAAATCTCGAACAATTATAGAGTTAGAATTATCAAATCACAAAAGTTTGATGAAGGCATGTTTGTGTGATTATTTTGCTGCGACTGTTTCAACTCACGGGACAAGCAGGTTTAACGTTAACAAAGTAATGGAGGTCTCGCTTAGTCAGTCTTCATCGCGTTCTCTGGCCACTGATCAGACACTGGTGGCTTCCAATGATGTTCCTGGTAGTGTCAGTGGCTGTATTAAATCGATCTCGAAGACGTTGTGGCAGGAAATTGCGATCTTGTCTTATTTGGGGTAATGCGAAAAATCTACCGCGTTGCATAACTGCAGTGCTTCCAATGTCAACAGAACATTGCTGAAGGTGATAGACTGTTGACATATGCACGTTTAAAGCACATGCCAGCGCTTCTGGATCATCCCCAGCTTTAAATCGACCTGGCGTTTTGGTGGTGTCAATCTTGGCATCCTGGCTGTTTCAAAAGTGAGACTGGCAGCAAGCGTGCCATGGTCTCTTTTGGTTGCTAATGCATTAGTGAACACATCTCACACATCAGATTTCTCCTGCTCTACTTGCACATGCTGCGAGCGCGCATTATGTGTTTAACGTTAAACCTGCTTGTCGCGTGTGTTAAAAACAGTCACAGCATCAAAATAATCACACAAAAGCAAGGTCAAACATGCCTTCATCAAACTTTTGTGGTTTGATAATTCTAACTCTATAATTGTTGGAGATTTGTCAATCAAACAATGACGAATTTTTTTGCGTTTCTTTTGTTGCTCGGTATATATATAATTATATATATGTATAAATCTGCAGTAAGACAAAGTAACTGAAAGATGATGTTTACCACATTCCCGAGCAATGCCTGGTGCTATGTCTTCTGTTTCTTTATTTCCACATGCCTTTGTCCATCTTTGTTAACCCCTTGTGAATTTCATGTGCAACCAGAGTTGATGGGGTACTGTCAATTTAAGAGTGAGTCTCTACAGAATATTAGCTGACTTTAACAAATAAATCCCTCAATAAATGTGGGGCTCAAACCAAAGCCGTCGATACAAACTGTAATGACAAACTATTTTTTATGCCTGATATGTTACCAAATGTCCCAAAGTATCCCTACATTGCAGATGTCCTTTTTGGCAGGTATACTTTAGTTACCGGCACGGTTGGCCTAGTGGTAAGGCGTCCGCCCCGTGATCGGGGGGGCGTGGGTTCGAACCCCGGCCGGGTCATACCTAAGACTTTAAAATTGGCAATCTAGTGGCTGCTCCGCCTGGCGTCTGGCATTATGGGGTGGTAGTGCTAGGACTGGTTGGTCCGGTGTCAGAATAATGTGACTGGGTGAGACATGAAGCCTGTGCTGCGACTTCTGTCTTGTGTGTGGCGCACGTTATATGTCAAAGCAGCACCGCCCTGATATGGCCCTTCGTGGTCGGCTGGGCGTTAAGCAAACAAACAAACAAACAAACTTTAGTTAAATTTAAACACTCTGTGACAAGAGAATGCAGGTATCTTTTATCATTGGAGGGGCCTTATATTGCAGGTACCACTGTATATCATCTTGGTCATTGTCTGAAGTCTGTTTTGAATTCACAGGATCTTGGCTGCGGCTGGGGCTCCTTTGGCCTGTACGTGTGTGAGAAGTACCCCAAGTGTCGTGTGACTTGCGTGTCCAACTCCAACACGCAGCGTGAGCTGATCCAGGTCAGGGCTCAACAGAGAGGCTTCGCTGACCGCCTGGAAGTGATCACCGCCGATGCCAACACCTTCTTTACCTCCAATAAGTACGACAGGATCGTCTCCATTGAGATGTTTGAGGTGAGATGTCTCAGAGAGAGTCTTAAACATATGAGGCAGAGCGCTGTTTAGAGATCTGATAAGCAAAGGGAAGTAAGCGCTCTAAATGCATATGATGTGTAATTGAGAGAGTGAGAGTTATTCGGAACCTTTTTGCTGGCACCTGAGAGAAAAACAAGTCGCGTAAGGCGAAATTACTACATTTAGTCAAGCTGTGGAACTCACAGAATGAAACTGAACGCACTGCATTTTTTCACAATGACCGTAGTTCGCCGCTTGTGCAAAACGGAGTGAAACTGACGAGCCTGTTCAGCGCAGTAGTGGTTTCGCTGTGCTGCATAGCACGCTTTTCTGTACCTCTCTTCGTTTGAACTTTCTGCGGGTGTTTTTAATCCAAACATATCATATCTATATGCTTTTGGAATCAGGAACCGACAAGGAATAAGATGAAATTGTTTCTAAATCGATTTCGGAAATTTAATTTTGATCATAATTTTTATATTTTTAATTTTCAGAGCTTGTTTTTAATCCAAATATAACATATTTATATGTTTTTGAAATCAGGAAATGATGTAGAATAAGATGAACGTAAATTTGGATCGTTTTATATAAAAAAAAAATTATTACAATTTTCAGATTTTTAATGACCAAAGTCATTAATTAATTTTTAAGCCACCAAGCTGAAATGCAATACCGAAGTCCGGCCTTTGTCGAAGATTGCTTTACAAAAATTTCAATCAATTTGATTGAAAAATGAGGGTGTGACAGTGCCGACTCAACTTTTACAAAAAGCCGGATATGACGTCATCAAAAGTATTTATCGAAAAAAGGAAAAAAACGTGCGGGGATATCATTCCCAGGAACTCTCATGTCAAATTTCATAAAGATCGGTCCAATAGTTTGGTCTGAATCGCTCTACACACACACACGCACAGACAGACAGACGGACAAAAACACATACACCACGACCCTCGTCTCGATTCCCCCCTCTATGTTAAAACATTTAGTCAAAACTTGACTGAATGTAAAAAGCATCATAATGAGGATGATAGTTGCTTGTTATTCTCTCAGGTGCCAGGAGAATGCATGGTTCCCAATAACACTCACTTACACTATTACACATGTCGTATGCATTTTGAGCGTTTACTTCCCTTTGTTAATCAGATGTCTCAGAGAGAGACATTGTTTTAGTTTGAGACACTGAATTGCAAGCCTCGGGTAAGAAAAAAAATGATTGTCTCCATTAACCCTTTTTCTTCTGCACAGAATGACGTCGTCTAGTAAGTAATTTCCAATGTCATGGGAAATAGTAAGCAAGGTTGTCTCCATATTTGGGACGATATTTCTCAAAGCGATGCATATTTTGATAATTGATAATAGATACAGAATGTTGTGTTTACATCCCCATCCAATATGACAGGGTTGTCTCCATTGAGATATTTTAGGTGAGATGTCTCAGAATGTTTCATAATTACAAACAGTGTGAGAAGCTTTCCATGGCTCCAGCAAGATTATCTCGTTTGAAATTGTTATGATGATATGTCTTGGAATAAACTTTTTTATATTACAATACAGCCTGCGTACGAGGTGTCTGAGAGCACCATCGCATGAAGGGATTCTGCGGGCATCGCAGCAAAAAGAAAGAGGGACATTTTTCTCGGACTCGCGAGGCAGATGCCAAACAGTTACACTTGGTCTTAGAGCTGAATAAGAGAAAAGATGAGATAAGATTTGTCTCATCACAAAGATTCATAAAATCGTGGGTATCACAGCAGCTGTTCATAGTACAGAATTCTTTTGTTTTTTAACAGCTAGTTTAACAAACTTTCTTCCATTTTTTGCATTTTTAACTTTTTAAAAATTCCCACGGTTGTTTTACTTTATTTGTTTCAGCACATGAAGAACTATGAACAGCTGTTTCAACGCGTGGCATCATGGCTGAAACCGAGTGGATTTCTGTTTCTGCAAGTGTTCTGTCACCGTCAGCATCCCTACGCATTTGACGTAAAGCCTGGTTCAGACACAGAATGGATGGCCAAGAACTTCTTCACTGGTGGAACCATGCCTTCCATGGATCTCTTCCTGCATTTTCAGGTTAAAACCACAGTTTGTCACACACATATTTGTTGATGTTTACCTGGATTTTTGTTTGTAATTTTTCTCTTATTCTGACATGATGAGACCTGGGAACCCAGACGATTTGCCATTTTTGTGGTACGCGTGATTGTCTAGAATATGAGCAGTACGGTCAGTGGAAGAAAATACGACGAGAAAAGTTCCTAGATCACTTTTCTTCACAAGCGTATCCTAAAACTTATCCAGTATTTTGACACATGATTACAGTTTTTGTCAGTAAACAGTGAAAGAAGCATTTATATGTGTTGGTAAACTTAATTCACGTTGCAAAAGGAGGCGTGTGAAGCATGTTTGAATCAGGGATGTTCAAATGCTGTGTGGAGCCCCTCATTTTTCTGAAAATACACCAAGTTTGCTTATGAATACTCCAAGTGCAAAACAGGGGTTCCCAGGTCTGCATGATAAATAATGGACACCAAATATCAATAGCATGGCTGCATACACTCAATTCAGAGTGGGATTTTTGTTGTTGAATTGATTTAGCAGAGTGACGACTAGGTGTTGATTACAAAATGAATGCACACAAAATTGGCTTTACTGCACAGAAAAAATGCCAGACTGTTGATTTTTGAGAAAATATAGATAACTTAAGTCAAAGAATGTTCTTATCCTGTGTAAAACCTGAGCGTGGTAGATCTGTGATGGAAATGACGATTGCAGCTTACACAAAAAGGAATATACTTTTAACCAATCTGTGGGAGCCGATGATTGTCATAGTTATAGCTGCATGATGCTTGCGAGTCAGAAATAGCGTCTATTATATTGCAGCATGGGGTTTAACTATCCACAGCCTAGCTTTTTGACAGCCCATTGCTTTTATGTGCTTGTGTGTACATAATTATTGAGTAATTCTCCCTTTAATGGATGTGATCATTTTTTTTCACTCATGATTTAATTTTTAATTTTTAATTAATTTAAAGGTTGCCTTGTCTCTCGGGAAGAAACAATCCCTGTAAGAGGCTAATCAGTCTCACGTGGTAGTGTTCTTGGAAATTAATGGTTAACAGAAGGTATATTTATGGTCTCCCATAAATTAATTTATGTTACTCCCTGGTTTGTGTCAGAAATTACTACATTTAAGGGTTTGTTCACGAATTGCCTCCTCTGTCTACTCCACCAGGAATTAACCGCCTTCCACACTCATGCTATGAACAAACGCAAACACATTGGTGATGGTATTGTCGCTGAGTGATTTTACTCAGCGACTGCATTATTGAAAGGCACCATCTTGATGTATATCATCAGTCAAATAATATAAATTTAACACATCAATTTTTTTATACATATTTCAATAAAGAAATTTTCATCATGTACCAAAATTAATGGGCTGACTAGATAGATGGACACATGTACCCTGTTTTATCACACCCACCCTTACACACAAACAATGGCTGCCTTTCCACTTGTATATATATATATGCACTATTGGAAAAATGGCAAAAGTATTTACAACAATGCAAAAACCATGTAAAAGATGTCTCGCTATGCAGCGGTTGGTTAATTGTCAAACTTTCTTACAAAATATTTACACCAATGCAACCAATGCACTAACAGGTCAAATTTTGTTTTAACCCCAAGGGCGGTAAAAAGCCACCAACCAGCCCAGCTGGTACCGCCCCACAGCATGATACTGACAATCCAACAACTACAACCACAGCGCAAGCCACCAAATGTACCCTTGCCCGATGATTGCAGCATTGCACCGTCCGTTCCATACTAAAAACTGAAATTTCAGATATTATGCATTCTAATATAGGAAGTAAATTATGCATTTGATGCCCATCGCCCCGCTAGGCGTATCTGTGCATCAGATGCCCCCTGTGATGCGAGGTGTGTAGCTGCGCCGATCCTAAAACTGTGGGTGTTGTATCTCCCCTCTGGATAGCCACTAAACTGAAGCGCTGACTTGAGCTCTTTATAAAAAGTAGAGCGCAAAACGGCTTCTCCAGTGTCCGACAGAAAAAGAGTCAATTTAGTTACACATTTTTTCTTTGGATCGGTACGAAACGACTTTCTTAAGATGCAACAAAAAATTGCCAAACCATTTCTCCACATAAATTTCTTTTATTTTCAGTTTGGGATGATCGAGCCTTAGAATAAAAAGTTTGTTCCTGTCTTACATTTTGTTGAATTTTATACCTATGCATGTGCAGAAGGATGTCAGCTTAGTGGACTCATGGGTCCTGAACGGAAGCCACTACAGCAAAACACTGGAGGCCTGGCTACAGAAGATGGACGGAAACAGAGATAAGGTTTGTAATTCACGTTTAGTTTGCTTCTATGTTTTGATTTGTTTTGGTTTTATATGTTACTTGTAAGTCCTAAAAAAGCCTTCAAAGGCAAACATTTGACAGCTGTGTTGTTTTTGTCTTGGTGAGTAAGGATCTCTTTTGATTGTATCATTGTGTGTATCACCAAGTCAATGTTGTTCCTTGACTGCCTTAGGACGGGTATACCCGTCCTGCACTTGTGCATTATTTCCATGATTAGATACTAAAAACAGATTCTTGGTTGAATTTCCTTTAAAAATAACATAGGTTTTACTTTCCTACCTACTGCCAGTTTGGAGCTAGAATTTTTTGTGAATTATTACACCCCGAACTCCAATATTCCCTGGCAGTCAGGAAGTTTTGATTGGCAGCGAAAGGGTTAAGATGCATGTTTATAAGTATATAAATATGATTTGCTCATTTTTGTGTCAGTTTCAGTAAACAAGTGCGTAAGGAATCATAGATAGCATAAGTTCTGTATTGTGTTCAGATGTCTCCTTCTATGTTTATTAAATTGGCACGGTAATTTTAACAGCAAATTCCATTGAATGATCTAGCTTTTTCTTTTCTTGAGGTGATGAATGAACTCTACCATTCCATGTAGTGTGAGCCACTATTTCTTGTGTTGAAAGTTTGCTATTTGTGTGTCAGTGTGAGTGCATGTGTGTCTGTCTGTGTCTTAATGTTTATGGATTTCGGCAAGCATTTCTGATTATAAACAGGGATCGCGCTAGCTTTTAAAAAAACGCCTAAGTCATACGCAACGAAACGAAAAAAACGTGTCACGGACCAATTATATTTTGCGTACTACGAAAACACGTACAGACACAAACAAAACACGCACGAAAGACTTAAAGACACTCCTTACCTAAATTCGGCGAGTTTTCCTGTCGAACTCCGCGCACGCCTGTCGAATAACACCCCTGCTGTCTCCAACCTTCGGGCCTTGCGAGTTTGTTTCCCGCTCTAATACGACTAGACACACTTTCCGCCTTTTGGAAGCGCGAGATGGGAGAGCAGCTAATGTCTGTTTCATTATCCGACAAGACATTATCTGGTAATACCCTCGTTACGTTCGTTTGCGATACTTCGATGCAAAAAGAAACGGACTTTAGTTTTGACGCGCAGATTTCATGTGTGTCGTCACTTCTCGAGCCCTATAG
Organism: Littorina saxatilis; assembly: GCF_037325665.1. Lineage (NCBI taxonomy): Eukaryota > Metazoa > Mollusca > Gastropoda > Littorinimorpha > Littorinidae > Littorina > Littorina saxatilis. The sequence continues at coordinate 43,399,339 of NC_090250.1, forward strand.
TCAGTTGCAGGATCGGGTGATTATTAAGTCAGAGCAAAAGCGCTGCGTGAAGACAAGAAAAAGTTACAATATTTTTGCGTATGGCTTACGCGGCGCGGCAAAAAAACCGCGTCAGCGACTTTTAAAATGCGTCAAATACGCAAAAATCGTGCGTAAACGCGATCCCTGTATAAACACCATCGTTGTAGACCCCAGATTGTCACTGATTGATTTCTCTTTACATTTCTGCAGGTTTCCCAAATACTGCAGAAAGCATACGGTTCCGACTGGGAACAGCAGAAATTTAACTGGCGTCTCTTCTTCATCTTCTGCTCAGAGGTCTTTGGGTTCAAGGGAGGTAATGAGTGGCACATTACCTACAAACTTTTCAAAAAGAATGTCAAGAGTTCTCTGTAAAATAGTCTGAGGTAGACTTCACCCTTTTTGTTACTGTGATTTGTGGTGAGTCGCGCTGTGATAAAATCAGACTGTAAAGAGAAGCAGGAGAGTGAAAGAAGTTGTTGATTAAATTATAGAGTTTGATTAACTGTTTGTAAACAAGTCAAGTCAAGTCTTAAGTCAACTTTGTAAACTCGTTGAGCAAATGATCGATCCACAATTGTAAAAACGAAATGCATTGTATAGAGGCACAATTTTTTTAAACATTTTAATTAAAACTTAAAAAAGCCAGGCTTTAAATCTTTAATTTTGAGTTCTTTAAAGTGGGGTTCCACTGTTCTGTCTGTAAGATGTCAGAATCAGTTTTTTCTCCTTTTTTGGTTTGTTTTGTTTTGTTTTGTTTTGTAACCATTACATCAACTACGGAATTCAGGCTCTGGTCATGCATGTTATATTTTGAGTTTTGAGTATTGTTTGCATGGAGTTTGGTATTACTGTAATTTTGCTTGTATGGTTTTGCTTGTATGACTTTGTTTTGTCTTTACCCTGTTTGCTTGGTCTTGCGTGCTTGGAGTGTGTTAAGCCTTTGTGTTTGCTTGCATGGAGTATGCTGAGTATGCTATGTTATGTAGATTGTGGGTCTTGTTCATTGTGTATGGTTTTATCATTAGTTATGTTAATTCTAGTTATTGTAAAGCGCATTGAGCATATACATGATTATGCGCTATAGCAAATGTCCATTATTATTATTATTATTATTATGTATCGTAGGGAAAGAAATGAGAGCTATATTTCTAACTAACTCCTATTGTTCATGGATTATGTGGCAGGCATAAAACATATCAATAGTGCATTCTGGATGCAATATGAATGATCATAAAAAGATTCAAGAAAGAAAGAATATAGACAACTAAGTGGAACACAGGAAAGAGAGAGAGATATATAAAGAAAAGGCCAATATTATATCATGAAATCGCACTCAATGACTCCCAACTATTTAAAAAAAAGTCTGTTTAAAAAAATAATGCTTGTCTTTTGGCGGCACTTTGTTTTATAACCATGTTTATCAGTTTCGGTTGTGTGTTGAATAAGATTATATGAGGTATAAGTGCCATATATTGACTTTCTTATATATTTTGCTAGCTAAAATGTCAACGTGATAAAAATAATGTCTCTTTTCATGCACCTGCTGTGTGTATTAGCTAATAATCATTTACAAAATGCTGATTTCAATCAGAGACTGCTGATCAGTGTGAAAAACACAGAGTCTTTGTGTGAGTGTGTGCATGTGATTGAAGCTGTATTTTGTACATGATTTATGTTATGCATGTGTGTGTATGCAAAGAGTGCAAAAGCAAGTTATGCAAATGGCTTTCATGCATTTTGTGTTTCTTTGTTTCTTTGTTTTTTTAATCCAGGACAGTGTATTAACATGTTCACTACTAGTACTACCTCCTGGGACCCCCCTACAATTTTGACTGGACAATTTGCAGATAAGCGTTATTTAAAAAAGCTTATTTGTGTTATCTACACAATGATGGTAGATTTGTATGTTGCAGATTCACAGTGTTGATGAGATTGTCTGATTGTCATACTTTGATATTTAGTAATTGGCTGAGTTGTTACTGTAAATATTCAGCTAATGGTCTAAATGTAGACTTGAACATGTAGATAAAATGATAACCATTACCTCGCCTCTTCAGTAGTTAATGAAAAATATATAATTGATTATGCTTTCATCTGACGATAAAAAAAAATTGATTCAGTTCTGTGTAATTGTATCACACTTGTCTGGACTTGTTCTGTGTGATTGTGTACTCTCTCTCTCTCTCTCTCTCTCTCTCTCTCTCTCTCTCTCTCTCTGTCTCTCTCTTCCTCTCTCTCTCTCTCTCTCTCTCTCTCTCTCTCTCTCTCTCTCTCTCTCTCTTACACACACACACACACGCGCACACTGGAGCTCTCACACTTGATCTCCCTCACTCTATCTCTCAGTCTCTGTCTTTTGCTATTTGTTTTTGCCTCGTTTCCCGCTAGGTTTGTGCGTTTGTGGTTTTATCTGTGTATATATGTGCAATATAGAGTAGTCCCTCATCGTATGTGGGATAGATGGAAAGAAACCACTTACTGTGCATGCTTACCTCATTAACCTCGAAAAAAAAAGTCCTCGCTCTCTCACTTTTAACTGATGTTCCCGTAATTTGCACAGTGGTTTTTGAGTCACTTGAGAAAAAGTGACTCTATGTAATCGGTCAGTGTTAGTCTGTCCGGCCGGCCGTCCGTAGACACCACCTTAACGTTGGACTTTTCTCGGAAACTATCAAAGCGATCGGGCTCATATTTTGTTTAGTCGTGACCTCCAATGACCTCTACACTTTAACGATGGTTTCGTTGACCTTTGACCTTTTTCAAGGTCACAGGTCAGCGTCAAAGGAAAAATGAGACATTTTATATCTTTGACAAAGTTCATCGGATGTGATTGAAACTTTGTAGGATTATTCTTTACATCAAAGTATTTACATCTGTAGCCTTTTACGAACGTTATCAGAAAAACAAGGGAGATAACTAGCCTTTTCTGTTCGGCAACACACAACTTAACGTTGGGCTTTTCTCGGAAACTATAAAAGTGACCGGGCTCAAATTTTATGTGAACGTGACTCATTGTGTTGTGAATAGCAATTTCTTCCTGTCCATCTGATGCCTCATATAATATTCAGAACTGCGAAAGTGACTCGATCGAGCGTTTGCTCTTCTTGTTTTATTGAGGCTCCCCTGCGTACACGACCGTAACACACTAAAACCATACAGTATTTCTGCACTTGAAAACCGTACCAGGACAAATATTTATTTACAAAAATCCTGTTGGTAAAACATAACCAAACCTCATATTTCAGAGAAAGCTCAAGCAATTAAGTTAATGATCTATGAAACCATCGCACTGTACAGAAAGTAAAAGAAAAACGAAGGAGTCACACGATATATAGATGCGAGAAGTTGGATTACCTAGCACACACAAGAAGATCCTACGACATTTCCACACACAAAAAGAGAGTTGATCAAACTGCCTGATCGTGACTGGACGACCGAAGTATCGTACACTACTATAACCAGCTATTACTGTAACAGTAAAATCAATACTACTACTACAACTGCTGCTGCTGCTGCTGCCGCTGCCGCTACCACTACTACTACTACTACTACTACTACTACTACTACTACTACCACTACCACTACTACTACGTATGCAGTAGATGGTTATAGGGTACAATCCCTGACTGACCTGACCCGGTCATACACTTTGTTACAAGCTCCAGTGACCTGGCCTTAACAGATTATTTTCATGATAACGATCGGCAAAATACACCAATCCCTGTCAACAGAAAGAGGCGAAATTTCATTTGGTCAATCTGTCGAACTCACAGAATGAAACTGAACGCACTGCATTTTTTTTTTCACCAAGACATAAACAGCTTCGTCAATCCCTGCGGCAAGAAAATCGCTTCCTTTTCCCGTGCAACTCAAAGTGAAATTGACAAGCCAGTATAGCGCAATAGCGTATTGTGGTAAGCAGGGAAGCGAGCTTTTCTGTATTCTTTTGAACTTTCTGAGCGTGTTTTGAATACAACATATTATATCTAAGTTTTTGGAAACAGGAAATAATAAAGAATAAGATGAAATTGTTGGATTGATTTCTTACATTTCAATCGTAGTACTAATAACCTATTTTCGTTAAATGTGATCACATTTTAAGAGTAAACATGACATATATTTTAATGACACATTTAATGAGCAAACTAATTAACTGATTTTAAGCTTCCGAGCTGTAATGCAATCCATTAGTCTGGGCTTGACCAAAATTTCACCAATTTAGTTGAAAAATGAGAGTGTGACAGTGCGGCCTCAACTTTTACAAAAAGCCGGATATGACGTCATCGAAGATATTGATAAAAAAAAAACAAGTCGCGTAAGGCGAAAATACAACATTTAGTCAAGTAGCTGTCGAACTCACAGAATGAAACTGAACGCAATGCAACGCAGCAAGACCGTATACAGAATGCATCCTGGACGTTAAATCCTGGATGACATTTAACAAGCTAAAATTAAATGATGAGAAAACGGAAGTCATGGCTGCCTCCTCTCCACGCATGTCTACCTCCATCCAGCTCTTAGAGTCCATCACAATAGGCAATGCAGTTGTCCCCTTCTCGGTTTCAGTGAAGAACTTGGGTGTCACACTAGACTCCCACCTAACTATGAACGCACAGGTACAAAACATCACTCGTGCCGTCAACTTTGAACTCCGCCGTATTGGCTCGATACGCCATTACCTTTCTGAAGAAGCAGCTCTGACTCTAGTCTCTGCATTCATTCTTTCCAGACTGGACTATTGTAATGCACTGCTGTATGGCTGCCCCCAGTACCTCCTAAACAGGTTACAGAAATTGCAGAACAATGCTGCACGCCTGGTCCTCAGAGTCCGCGAGTCCGAACACATTTCCCCTCATCTCCAAGCACTGCACTGGCTTCCAATAGAGTCACGCATCAAGTATAAAATCGCATGCCTATCCAGGGCCGGACTAGGCTAAGAGGAGGGGGGGGGGGGTGCCAGAGGCAGGGGCGGATCAGTTCATTTTATGGGGGGGGGGGGGGGTTCAAAAGTATATTGTGAAGATATGGGTGTGAAGGCGCGAAGCGCCGATCCGACGGCGCAAAGTGCCTAGCTTGCTAGGGGGGTCCGGGGGCATGCCCCCCGGAAAATTTTGAAAAAAAGGATGCAAAATGGTGCATTCTGAGGATGATCATTACCAGTTTCAGGCAGCAGATCTTGTCACTGATTAATACCCCAAAAATTGAAACTCAATGTAAAATAAAGAAATGCATACCTCATTCAATATTTTTATTTTTTGGCAGGGGGGGGGGGGGGGGTCCGGAAACCCTAGAAACACACCCACCCCCGTCGTCCGCCCCTGGGCGGGGTCAAGGGGCAGAGCCCCTTGTGGGGGTCAGGGGGCTTCGCCCCCTGAAGCTGATGGGTAGGTCATATTCTGAGATAGGAAAATGGTCGCTCCTTGCATGAAACGGCATAAAATAAGCAATAATAAAAAAAATTAAATAAGTAAGGTACATGTTTAGGCTAGGGGGGGGGGTTGCGCAACCCCCATATCCCCCCCCCTCCCCCCCCCCCACCCGGTAGTCCGGCCCTGCTATCCTATGGTGCACTCACACAGACAGGCCCCCCCCCCCCCCCCCCCCCCCCCCCCCCGCGGGTTAGGGGGAAGAATTTACCCGATGCTCCCCAGCATGTCGTAAGAGGCGACTAACGGATTCTGTTTCTCCTTTTACCCTTGTTAAGTGTTTCTTGTATAGAATATAGTCAATGTTTGTAAAGATTTTAGTCAAGCTGTATGTAAGAAATGTTAAGTCCTTTGTACTGGAAACTTGCATTCTCCCAGTAAGGTAATACATTGTACTACGTTGCAAGCCCCTGGAGCAATTTGTTGATTAGTGCTTTTGTGAACAAGAAACAATTGACAAGTGGCTCTATCCCATCTCCCCCCTTTTTCCCGTCGCGATATAACCTTGAATGGTTGAAAACGACGTTAACACCAAATAAAGAAAGAAAGAAAAAAGACAGGACCCGCATACCTCACAGACATGACTCAGACATACACACCGGGCAGGACACTCCGCTCCTCAGCAGACACCTCTATCCTTTCCACTCCGAGAGTCAACACTAAATCTTTTGGTGAGCGCTCTTTTTCTGTTTCTGCTCCTCTCGTCTGGAACTCTCTCCCTGTCACTCTTCGTCACTCTGCCTCCTCTGGCTCTTTCCGCACAGGCCTGAAAACGCATCTTTTTTCACTTGCATACACATGAATGACGCCATTGACGGAATAGAACACAATCCTGTTTGCTTGGTCTTGCGTGCTTGGAGTGTGTTAAGCTTTTGTGTTTGCTTGCATGGAGTATGCTGAGTATGCTATGTTATGTAGATTGTGGGTCTTGTTCATTGTGTATGGTTTTATCATTAGTTATGTTAATTCTAGTTATTGTAAAGCGCATTGAGCATATACATGATTATGCGCAATAGCAAATGTCCATTATTATTATCATTATTATACTCGTAGCATCGTCAGTCCACCGCTCATGGCAAAGGCAGTGAAATTGACAAGAAGAGCGGGGTAGTAGTTGCGCTGAGAAGGATAGCACGCTTTTCTGTACCTCTCTTCGTTTTAACTTTCTGAGCGTGTTTTCAATCCAAACATATCATATCTATATGTTTTTGGAATCAGGAACCGACAAGGAATAAGATGAAAGTGTTTTTAAATTGATTTCGAAAATTTAATTTTGATCATAATTTTTATATTTTTAATTTTCAGAGCTTGTTTTTAATCCAAATATAACATATTTATATGTTTTTGGAATCAGAAAATGATGGAGAATAAGATGAACGTAAATTTGGATCGTTTAATAAAAAGATTATTTTTTTTACAATTTTCAGATTTTTAATGACCAAAGTCATTAATTAATTTTTAAGCCACCAAGCTGAAATGCAATACCGAAGTCCGGGCTTCGTCGGAGATTACTTGACCAAAATGTCAACCAATTTGGTTGAAAAATGAGAGCGTGACAGTGCCGCCTCAACTTTCACGAAAAGCCGGATATGACGTCATCAAAGACATTTATCAAAAAAATGAAAAAAACGTCTGAGGATATCATACCCAGGAACTCTCATGTCAAATTTCATAAAGATCGGTCCAGTAGTTTAGTCTGAATCGCTCTACACACACACACACAGACAGACAGACACACACACATACACCACGACCCTCGTCTCGATTCCCCCCTCTATGTTAAAACATTTAGTCAAAACTTGACTAAATGTAAAAGAGAGAAACAAATAATCTGGGGATATCATACTCAGGAACTCTCATGAAAAGTTTCATGAAGATCGGTCCAGTAGTTTTCTCTGAATCGCTCCACACACACACACACACACACGAACACAGACACACACGTACACCACGACCCTCGTTTCGATTCCCCATCTATGTTAAAACATTTAGTCAAAACTTGACTAATTAATGTAAAAAGGAAATTCCTATCGCAAATAGCTACTGTCATAGCATGCCCAATATAGGTAAAGACATGGCACATAATTTATTTCAAGAAACCCCGTGGGGGTACATGAACAAAATAATGAACAAAAAAAACAAACTCGGGGGCTACGGAGTGTCCCAGTATCAGACAGATCAATCCGGCGCCTGCAGAAACCTTTAAAGAAATTCAAATTGTCCTTTTTTTTTCTCAGAGATTTGTGTGAGCATTATACATTTCATCATGTGTCTGTGGTCACATCATGTTTGGAACGGGAGGCTGCTATAGTATGATACGGTAACGTGTCGGTAAATTATCGGCCAATAATTAGGAGGGACATTTTTTCCTCTTCTACCATTGGGTAAGGTTTCAATCAATCAATCAATATGAGGCTTATATCGCGCGTATTCCGTGGGTACAGTTCTAAGCGCAGGGATTTATTATTTTATTTTTTTTATTTTTATTTTATGCAATTTATATCGCGCACATATTCAAGGCGCAGGGATTTATTTATGCCGTGTGAGATGGAATTTTTTTTTACACAATACATCACGCATTCACATCGGCCAGCAGATCGCAGCCATTTCGGCGCATATCCCACTTTTCACGGCCTATTATTCCAATTCACACGGGTATTTTGGTGGACATTTTTATCTATGCCTATACAATTTGTGACCCTCCACCACGGATTGAGTCGCATGTCACCTTTGCCTGATTTTCATGCTTTTACATTTTCCTAAAGAGTTGTTTATGCTCTATCCAGTGGTGAAAACCGTATTAGAAAAGAGCAAAAACTGTTAGCCTGTGACTAAGGTGACCCTCACACTGTTACAAGACATTCCCCGGACTTATATTAAGCCTAGCGCAGAACCGCGCGAGGTGACATGCGACTCATTTCGTGGTGGAGGGTCACATTTTGCCAGGATCGTGGGATCTTTAACGTGCACACCCCAATGTAGTGTACACGAAGGGACCTCGGTTTTTCGTCTCATCCGAAAGACTAGCACTTGAACCCATCACCTAGGTTAGGAAAGGGGGGAGAAAATTGCTAACGCCCTGACCCAGGGTCGAACTCGCAACCTCTCGCTTCCAGCGCAAGTGCGTTACCACTCGGCCACCCAGGTTTTGAGCTGTGTGGTGCGTGGTTAGTGGGAGCCGAATCGCACAGGCTTCTGCACAACGCTCTACGTATACGAAACGGTTACACAAATGTTGCTTCTCTGAACATTTTGATTTCATCTCTTTGCTCTATATTGTCGCTATTCAACAGGTTTCAATTTGTGATTTTTCATCTTTCCTTTATAAAGCTGCTGAATATCAATTTGTATTCTGATTATGATGCTCCGCGAGTCTCTCTCAAATTTGATTTTAACTGAAAATCTCTCGTTCATAATCACTTGCACTTTGAATGTCGTGAAAACAAATATCAGAAGTTTTTCCACAGTAAAAAAAGAGTGACGTTTTACAGCAGCATTCTTCATTTACCGCGGTAACATGTTTTGCTGCAGAAAAAAACGATGCTTCGGCGGAAGATGACATTATTCAGTTATTCCACGGAAAACCCCGTTTTGCCGCGGTATTTCTGTTTTTCCGAGGAATAACTGAATAAAGTCATTAACCGCTAAGGATAGTGGTGGCCGTTTGACGTTGCAGAATCTTCTGCATTAAAATTGCTCTCGAAAACGTTCTGTCAAGATTTGTCTCCATACTCGCAGGTCATTTTTCTGCAGCTATTTGGGGGAAGCGAATTTGCACATTTACCACTGGGTGGCCGAGTGGTAACGCACTTGCGCTCGGAAGCGAGAGGTTGCGAGTTCGACCCTGGGTCAGGGCGTTTGCAATTTACTCCCCCCTTTCCTAACCTAGGTGGTGGGTTCAAGTGCTAGACTTTCGGATGAGACGAAAAACCGAGGTCCCTTCGTGTACACTACATTGGGGTGTGCACGTTAAAGATCCCACGATTGACAAAAGGGTCTTTCCTGGCAAAATTATATAGGCATAGATAAAAAAAAAATGTCCACCAAAATACCCGTGTGACTTGGAATAATAGGCCGTGAAAAGTAGGATATGCGCCGAAATGGCTGCGATCTGCTGGTCGATTGTTTCCTTAGAAGAGATGGGGTAGCTGAATATATGAACATGCCCAATAAGGGACACCCTCCCTTAACCTTCTTTATCCTAACTGTCTTCAACCTTGCACCTTTAGGGTTTCAACCCCAAGATGACCTTATACCTCTAAGAACGTTCCCATGGCTCTCCTTCATATTGAAATAAAATTACGAACTGAAATCGGATAGCAAAGGCCAACATGAATTAAAACGGTTCTCTGATAACACTTGATATTCCACGGATAACGGTTTCGTCAATAGTGTTGTCAATACTTCTAAAAGGTGACGCACATGGCCTCGATATGTGGTTACAACCCAAACAAGCAGTGTCGGGTGCAGAACAGCTCTGCAAGACGGCTGAGCAAATGTCTACGTCCTTCGGGTGTTTGGTTTGGGGGGAGCTGGTGAATCAGTGTCCACAGAAAGGTTTGACCAAAGTGTGTCAATGCACTAGATGTTTTTTTCAATACTCAGCACAATCTAAAAGGCGTATAGATTCAATGACAAATAACGTACTTCGCATCTTGCTCTGAGGATGTTTGTCCCTCATTCATTATTTTAGTAAGGTGTTCTGTGGGCTACTTTGTTGTTTTTAGAAGTTAAAATATCTCAGGCGCAGATTTCCAAATTGCGGTTGAAATATAAGTGTTTACTGAAATACACACACAGACTTACACACACACACACACACACACACACACACACACACACACACACACACACACACACACACATACATACGCAGACACACACACACACACACACACACACACACACACACACACACACACACACACACACACACACACACCAACGCACATGCACGTGTGCGCACACACGCTGGCACGCAAGAACGAACGCACACACGCGCAGGTGTGGCATATGTTTGTGTAAGGGTGTGTGCAAATGTGTGTATGAGCCATGTCAGTGACTAAAATGTTTAATTTTACCAGCTAGAGTGCAGAGTATTGAAGAGTTAACTGCCTGGCACGCTTTCTGGTCGTGTACTGAATTCATTACAAACGTCGGGTTGGATAAAATGAATTCATCTCCCGTTTTCTTCTTTATTTGTAAAACGCTGGTCTTGAGAGGAGGTAACACACCAGGAGGTATTGCTTTCATAACAAACGCAATATGTGTTGGCAACTCACTACATGCATTCTTTCATACGCTAATATGATTATGCAGGCATGCACTGAAAAAGAAGTGTGAGCAAGAAGGATATTGGGCCGGAAAGTGGGTTTTAAACCATTTTAAACAGAGCTATGAAGTAAAGAACGACGTTAAATATACGTGCAGGTATAGATCGTAATGTATGAATGCATAGGCATTGACAGACAGGTGTGGATGTCGTACAATATGACAGACAACTATAGGTCTGGTTTTACAACACAGTGCCTACCGTATAACCCGTCCGTCGCGATATAACCTTGAACGGTTGAAAACGACGTTAAACACCAAAATAAAGAAAGAAAGAAAGAAAGCTTACCGTATAAACGATTCACCTCGCCATCTTTGATTTAAAGAAGGGTTTTTTTTTTGTTTTTGTTTTTTTGTTTTTTTATACATGGGACGAGGCCATCCCTCCATTTTGACACTGTCTAAAAATCAACAAAATGGCTGTTTCTTGTGCAGAATGGCTGTTTCTTGTGCAGAGTGGCTGTTTCTTGTGCAGAGTGGCTTTTTTGGGGGGGGGGGCAAAAAAGTGTCAATTTGCAAAATTAAGTCATCCACAAAAGTCCCCACTCTGCACAAAAAGCACTCAGGTTGTTACGTTTTGGAATAAGTGGAGTAATACAATGTGCTAAGCCGAACTGTTTTCACGCGGGAAGGACAGTGCCTTTACTGACTTGGGCTACGGTGACCCCATAATCTATTTCACAGGGAATGGGGGGGGGGGGGGGGGGTGTCGGTTTGCATACTGACACACTTTCAACGTTCGGCGGTTTAAAAGTACAACCCTAATATGAAACGGGACACGTCGCCTGGATGACAGACATTGGCGACGGATAGTGCGCAGAGGTATAACAAGCAAAGATTATTTGTTTGTTTTCGTGTGTGTGTGTGTGTGTGTGTGTGTGTGTGTGTGTGTGTATGTGTGTGTGTGTGTGTGTGAGTGTGTGTGTGTGTGTGTGTGTGTGAGCGTGTGTGTGTGTGTGTGTGAGAGAGAGAGAGAGAGTGTGGTATGCGTGCGTGCGTGCGTGCGTGCGTGCGTGCGTGCGTGCGTGCGTTTCTTGTATCGAGATCGCGATGTGGGGGGGGGGGGGGAGGGGTGTTTGCTAGGCTGGTTGGTTGGTTCATTGGTTCGTTGTTGTTGTTGTTGTTGTTGTTGTTGTTGTTGTTGTCTGCTAATGCACTTTGATACGGTTTCCGGGGATAATGGAAGTTTGAGGGTCTGCGGTAAAAAAATCATGTTGCACTAACCCCCCCCTCCCTCTCCCTGACACCACCAGTAGCTATTGATAACAGTTTCTTGTTTTCTTTCACTCGAGCCCTTTCTTTCAGTTTAAATCGGTGACGTCACGTTTATTTTACGTCCGCAGTGCCATTTTAATCTGCTCGACTTTTTCTCGTACTTTGTTTGCATTTGATTCACACAAGTTTATGAAATTCCACTGCGAAGATCCCTTTTTATGCACCATTTACTTCACTCGCGTTGTGTTTGGAGAACGTGGCTGTTGGTGCACTACAGAGATAGCTGTGGTGAGTTGATTTTTACAACGATTAATACTTAAATATAAAGAAAGAAAACACACCAGTAACCAGGTTAGGTACGTTTATATCTATCTATATATATATACGACTTGTGTCTGTGTGTGTGTCTGTGTGTTTGTGTATCTGTGTATTTGTGTATTTGTGTGTTTGTGTATTTGTGTATTCGCCATGCACGGCCAAAGTTCTCGATGGATCTGCTTCAAATTTGGTGGGCATATTCAGGTAGACCCGGGACACGACACAACCTGGTCGATATTTCAACACGTGCTCTCAGCGCGCAGCGCGGAACCGATTTTGGTTCCACCTCAGCTATTTTGGTTCCACCTCAGCTACCCGGGCCCCCATACCGACACACCAAAGCCAAAGTTCTCGGTGGATCTTTTTCAAATTTGGACACCGTATTCAGCTACACCCCGGACACAATATCATCGATGAGATATTTCAACACGTGCTCTCAGCGCGCAGCGCTGAATCGATTTTGGTTTTTGTGTTCATTTCACCATTATAAGTAACTCTTCCTTATCTTCTCATATTCTCCAGGTTTTCAGCGTTTACCTCCCTTCCTTCGTATGGTGCACTTTTGTGTGAGTGGAGCGTCTTCGGATATTCCCGGCGTTCTGTTACTGTTACTATTTTTAGAAGGTCAACGCAGTGTCCAGAACGTAAATTGGACCCGTAAATTATCCTCACTGTAAAAGTGCAAAGGTCGAATCAATTTATAGCCACGCGAAAAATACACTGTCATCTATCTCTCTATAGATACGGCTTCTCTGTGTTTGTTTTTGTGTGTGTGTGTGTGTGTGTCTCTATGTGAGCAACACCTGTGCATTGTTCAGTTCTGTTTGTGATGTGGTCTGGCGGCTTTTGTGTAATTTTATGTACTGGCCTTCCTTTGAGAAGCCATAACTTGCTCAGTCCTGTTTGAGTGGAGTTCGCCTCCAAAGGTGATTAACACGGTTACATTCGTCGACAAGGATGGGACTCGATATGGTCAGGAATGGCATTATGGCCACTGAATCATTTTCGTGCTGTTCCCATTCCACGAATCTGGGAGGGACCTAAGCTTGGCGGGTCCATTGTTCGGACCCGGCGAAGCCGGCGTACGGCTCTAAGTACTTCTTCCCGGCGAAGCCGGCTACCCGGCGAAGCGGGTATTCATTCTAGTAATCAATATTTCGGCACGTTACTGCCTTCTTCGGGATGGTAAGCTTATCAATGATTAATACTGTAAGCTCTTTATAATTTCGGAAATCAAAAAGTGCATCACATTTTGATAATAATTATACCCGTTCTAGCGATAATAAAGCGTAGTTTCGATTACACTGTCATAACACTGGTTTGTGTCGTCTTCATAATCTTACTGCACTGAAGCTAAGGAAAGAGAGCCATACAGTGAACCCAGTTTATAAACTGCATGCTCAGAGCCCCTGCACTGCGTTGCTGCAATCGAAGATTACCGCGAAGTGTTCTCAGTAGGTCAGCTCGTCAATGGCGCACGTTCAAAGTTGTTATCTTCATTGGTTTGAGTTGATGATATTGTGAGACAAGCATGTTAGGTTTAATTTCCGACCACAGGATGATGCTTTTGCTCGGCAATACGAAGTTGTGACGAGGCGTAATGTGTGACTTTTTTTTTAAGATAAGATAAAAGAAGAAAACTTTAATCTTTAGTTCCATTATGCAAACGTAAACATGGACCTTTTTCTTTAAGGACCACATTGCATCACTCATGAAAAAAAAAGAATACACACACACACACACACACACACACACACACACACACACACACACACACACACACACACACACACACACACACACACACACACACACACACACACACACACACACACACACACAGCAGCAGCAGCAAGAAAAGCATAATCATGCATGTATACATCAATCAAATCTTGCACAAAGTGAATCTGAATGACGTTGAAGCCTGGACATAATCTGGGTTGTTTGTGTGAATGCTTTTACGCCAAGGAGGCTATTTTCAATCAACTGACGTTTTATGCGATAGATCGATTCCCAGACCAAAGCAGCATCAGAGAATCTGAACAGCAGAGATGTCTGGAGACGCGGCACTGGAGTGGTGGCAGACGACCATTATTTATCAGATCTACCCTCGCTCCTTTTCTGACTCTAATGGCGACGGGATCGGAGATTTAAAAGGTAGGTACACGTATAAGCTAAAGCTTGCTGAACAATGACATATAGGCATGATGTGCTGTCTTTAAAGGTACAGTCTTGCCCGTGACACAAATGCTCACCATATCAGATCTGCTCAGGTGTTTACATGAATTAAGACCAGCCCTCCCCATGGACACATACACACTCAACGTCGTTGATACTCCCTGTACAAAACCTGATTTGTGTTATATGTTTATATTAAATTGCAGATCGACACTCTTCGTCTGCTTGTGTGTCTGTCTGCCTGTCTGTCTGTCTGCCTGCCTGTCTGTCTGTCTGTCTGTCTGCCTGTCTGTCTGTCTGTCTGCCTGTCTGTCTGTCTGCCTGTCTGTCTGTCTGTCTGTCTGTCTGTCTGTCTGTCTGTCTGCCTGTCTGTCTGTCTGTCTGCCTGCATGTTTGTCTGTCTGCCTGTCTGTCTGTCTGTCTGCCTGTTTGTCTGTCTGTCTGTCTATATGTATGTCTGCCTGTTTGTCTGTCTGTCTGCCTGTCCGTCTGTCTGCCTGTCTGTTTGCCTGTCTGTCTATCTGTCTGTCTGTCTGCCTGTTTGTCTGTCTGCCTGTCTGCCTGCCTGCCTGTCTGTCTGTCTGTCTGCCTGCATGTTTGTCTGTCTGCCTGTCTGTCTGTCTGTCTGCCTGTTTGTCTGTCTGCCTGTCTGTCTCTATGTCTGCCTCCCTTCCTTCAAGCCTGCCTGTCGTTGTTCTCTGTTTGTGCGTGCGTGCGTGCGTGCGTGCGTGCGTGCGTGCGTGCGTGCGTGCGCGTTTGTGTGTTTGTATGTTTGTGCCGTGTGTGTGTGTGTGCGTGTGTGTGTGTGTGTGTGTGTTAATGTGTGTGTGTGTGTGTGTGTGTGTGTGTGTGTGTGTTAATGTGTGTGTGTGTATGTACTTGCATGTGTGTGTGTGTTGGTGCGTGCGCGCTCGTGTGTGTGTATGTGTGCGTGCGTGCGTGCGTGCGTGCGTGCGTGCGTGCGTGCGTGAGTGAGTGCGTGCGTGTGCGCGATCGAATGTGTGCATGCTTGTGTGTGAGAGTGCGTGAGTGCGCAGTGCGTGCGTGCGTGTATGCGTTCGTATGCGCTTGCGTTTAGCTTGCTCACTGTCTTCATGCTGTATCGGTGTATGTGTGTTGGCAGGCGTCACATCGAAGCTGGACTATTTCACCTACCTCAACATAGGCGCCATTTGGCTCAGTCCTTTTTTCAAGTCGCCCATGAAGGACTTTGGCTATGACGTGTCAGATTTCAAGGACGTCGATCCCATTTTCGGGACGCTGAAGGACTTTGAGCAACTCGTTCAGGAGGCACACAAGAGAGGTGAGGGTCAGGCTTCGAGTTTAGAAATATTGTGTAGGTGTGCTTCCCTTGTCACATTATTATCTTCACCTTAGTGGTGCGATTGGCTGTCTGTCCGTCTGCCTTTCTGTGTGTTTGTCTGTCTGTCTGTCTGTCTGTCTGTCTGTCTGTCTGTCTGTCTGTCTGATTTCTTGTGCGCATATGTGTCTGTGTGTGTTTGCTTCTGTCTGCGTGTCTGGGTGTCTGCCTATAAGTATGTGCAATTTGGCAGCAGAATCATTATTTTTGTAACAGATGAGATTCTGAACAAGGGTACTACAAATTCCCAATGCTTCCGTTTTTGTCGATTCCGCTGATAAGGCCTTCTGATTGCTTATTTGATTTGGGAGGGAAGGAGAAGAGGGGAACAAACAGATGTTGTCGTCGTTGTTGGTGGTGGTGATAGTTGTGGTGGTGGTGCAGAATCCAAGTCGTACTAGCTTGTCTTCGGGAGTCGTGAGCTAAACCAGGGAGACAATCGACAAAACGAGTAGTGAAAACTGAACAGGTAATATAGTGACTTGCCTCCCTTGAAGCATATACCGTCACGGTAAGTGCGGATATGGTTATGAGGACGTTACGATTCTTCAGTGTTCACTAACGCAGGCCGAATAGTATAGTGTGTGCACTTTCTGTTCGCGCACGCGCGCACACACACACACACACACACACACACACACACACACACACACACACACACACACACACACTTGTAAGCACACACACACACACACACACACACACACACACACATACGCGCGCGCGCGCGCACAATGGATTTATACGAAGGCATTATTTCTGCAGAAATGCCTACTTATGTGTGGGCACATGCATATTATGCATATTCATGTACATGTAACTGATAGTGTATGTGAACGTACATACCCTTGGTGCCATGCAACGTATCCTGTTTTTGCCACTGACCCTAAATTCTTATCTGTTTTTGGTAAACAGAAAACTGACAATAACATTCTTTTAAAAGTCTATATGCAGAAATAAGAAGAACACAAACAATTTCTTCCGATCCGTATCACGTTAGGGTAAAGACAGGGTCTTAGTATGACTTGTCAAAGGGATACCAGCAAATTAAAAAGTAAAACCATGGCGTCGGCGGTTAGGCCTAAAAAAAAATAGGTGTGGTTACGGTAACCCGACCTACCCTATTTTTAGGGGCCGACCCTATAACTTTTTATTGCATTTGTCAAAAAGACAACCCACAAAAACCAAGAAAACGAGTGCAGAAAACCCAATGAAAGCGAAAGCGCCCGAGTCGCACACTTATTTCCCTGTCAAGTAGGTTTAATTTGTACACATTAGAAAAAAAAGTTTAAAAAAAAGTGATTGCCTACCTTCCTACCCTATTTTTTGTGTGGCTATGTTACCGTAACCACACCTATTTTTTTTTGTGGCCTTAGTAGGGGTTGCACGATAGGAGGGGACAGAAGATTATGAAAGGTTTGACACACACAGAGCAAATTTCCATTCTACAAAGCTTGACCTTTCAACAGGTATCAAGGTCATCGTGGATTTTGTTCCCAACCACACCAGCAACCAGCACGACTGGTTCCAGAGGAGCTGTCGTCGTGAA
>NC_090250.1:43421739-43444239 GCF_037325665.1 Littorina saxatilis
GATAATGACAATGTGATCGAACAAAGGAGCAGGGTATATACAGATTTGGTGAAAGCACCAGGAGATGGCATGGTTATCAAACTGATGTACATTTCATTACGTAAACGATTATGACAGTGTGCTTGGCAGAGTGACAAACAAAGGAGCAGGGCTAACAAATTTGGAGTCAGCACCAAGAGATAGCAAGGTTATCAAACTGATGTACATTTCATTACGTAAACGATAATGACAGTGTGATTGGCAGAGTGACAAACAAAGGAGCAGGGCTAACAAATTTGGAGTCAGCACCAAGAGATAGCAAGGTTATCAAACTGATGTAAATTTCATTACGGAAATGATGACAGTATGATGGACAGAGTGAAAAACAAAGGAGCAGGGCTAACACACTTTGAGACCAGGTCATGTCATGGTAATCAGACTGATGAGAAATGTTATGACGAAAATGATGAGAAAAATCAAAATTCACGTTCACAATCACAAATCACGAATCTCGTAATCCACTCGATGGTCGGGGTACAATAAGAGACGCACGTCTGGACAGCTTCCTCCATTCCTGGCGAGTCTTTGCCTGGACTTGTGTCATTGGATAATCAAAATTAGCGACATGTAACCTGTAATTATAACATGGGTGTCGGATGTGAACTATGATTCGTTTTTTTTTACATCTTTGGTACCTTAGATAACGAAACTTATGTCCGTATGTTATTCGGCGCAATATGTACCTGCATAATATCCACTTGCTATGTTGTTTTTATAAGAATTCCATATATAGTTTTTACCCGAAAGAGATTTATGTTTGATATTGCACGACTTATATATTTGCCTAAATTTGTTTTATAAACATTTTTGTTGAAATGCCTGCTGCATATAAAAAAAATGTGTATCAGATGCATCCGGTGAGTGTTTTGCATTGTCTTTATTTTAACAAACGTCCAGTGTAACTTACGTTAGAAGCATACCTCTGTTGATATAGTGCCAAAGCACAGATGCGAGGAATGTATGTTTATGTACGCTACACGTGTAAACATTGGTCGTGTACAAACGTACGAATTCAGAATACAATTATTTCTGGTTTTCGCTTCATCAGAGCAAAGGATTATTGATAAGTATATAATTATTATGTTTAAAAAAAAGTCAAATTGTACTATCAATAATTAATATGTATTTAAAGAAATATTTTTAAAAAAAACGTTAAATGTATACCCACATGAATACATGCAGTCACTTTTTTATTCTTTCTTTTGCTCACAGTTTCTCTCATGTATAAGCATTACGGTCTATTCTTTCAAGCACTAGCAACCGACGTACAAGGAAGTTTTAACTAACCTGAATGAATGGCGTTATCTCGACAAGAGAAGCATTCTACTACGGGAGCGCTTTGATTTTACCTTTGATATGATGATTAAAAGCAAATGTCTACCTGTGTATTCTGGTGTGTGTGTTAGCGTGCGCGCGTGTGTATGTGTGTGTGTAAGTTGTGTGTGTGTGTGTGTAGGTGTGTGTGTGTGTGTGTGTGTGTGTGTGAGCGAGCGTGTGTGCGTGTGTGTGTGTGCGTGTACGCACGCGCGCATGTGTGTGAATAAGCATATCAGTCTGTCTGACTAATCGTCTATCAATCTATCAGTCTAACGGATCTATATTATTATATGAAGTCTTATATCGCGCGCGTATCTCCAGACTCGGACTCAAGGCGCAGGGATCTATTTATGCCGTGTGAGATGGAATATTTTACACAATACATCACGCATTCACAACGACCAGCAGATCGCAGCCAAAAGTTACACTGATTATTTAATCATAATGCTTCTCAAAAACGACCAGGTAAAGCCACTCAACAAACAATCGCATGACATGTCGAAGGGGTCGGCGCCTCGCGCACAAATGCAGACTGATAACAGCAACTTCAGATAACGACAGCCATTTTTCTGCTCAGATAAAGAACTACACGTCAAGATGCCCCTACAAAAAAATTGCAAAACAGTCATCAGGTAGTGAGATAATGAGACAATCCCACACTATCCAATGATGCACCGTGCTACAATGTGGAACAGATCGGTGCTGTGTCTCGGTGTTGTGTCTGGAGTGTTAGCGATGCTGGAACAGGTTGGTTGTGGTATGCCGATTCACAGAAGTTAGCAACGGAGCAAAGGTACGTTTAATACCACTCGGTTCATTATAATTAAACGGCGCTACACGTGATTTTCCAAAATGGGTGGCAGTCACCTTCTCTGAACTAATGGAGTTACCCCGCGAATGTTAAACGCGTGTGTGTTTTTGATCGAATTCACGCTTAACACTAGCTAGTATGCCGCTCAAAAAGAACAACAACAGCGAACTATTTGGTAAACATTTTAAGATTGTTCTTGCCAAAACAGACAGCAACGCTTCTATAGATAACACACAAGGAAGTCAACGTTATTTATGGCTCGCTTTCTAACAGTACGTTACGCGTGTTTGACCCTCCCGTTAGGGCTACAAGAAAATGTCTGGTTCTCCGGATACCACGAAACTGAACTGAAGTAGCAACAGTCGAGTACAAAATAGTTTCGACGCCAACTGCTCTTAAAAGATTCACGTAAGAAGATGGATAAAGCTTACTTTCGAACGCAGAAACGTAAAAGAACACAGATGACTCACTCTTCGTATAACTATGTCAGAA
The DNA here is from genome assembly GCF_037325665.1 of Littorina saxatilis. Lineage (NCBI taxonomy): Eukaryota > Metazoa > Mollusca > Gastropoda > Littorinimorpha > Littorinidae > Littorina > Littorina saxatilis. The sequence goes on from NC_090250.1 coordinate 43,424,399, forward strand.
TTCAAACAAGTGAGGCCGCGTCTCGAATACCGTTTTAGGCCGAAGGGCAACGTAGCACGTGGGTGATGTTTTCCTTTTATTTCTTAATAAAATGGTATGAGACCCAACTTAAGGTACTCAACCATACATCATGACTATGTTCTGGAACAAAGAACAAATGGCATGCATTATCTTGTTCATTAATTTATCTCTGCCTCTGTGTGTGTGTGTGTGTGTGTGTGTGTGTGTGTGTGTGTGTGTGTGTGTGTGTGTGTGTGTGTGAGTGTGTGTGTGTGTGTGTGTGTGTGTGTCTCTCTCTCTCTCTCTCTCTCTCTCTCTCTCTCTCTCTCTCTCTCTCTCTCTCTCTCTCTCTCTCATCAGAAGGAATGTTAATTTTAACACACACACACACACACACACACACCCTCACACACACACACACACACACACACACACTCACACACACACACACACATACACACACACACACACATTCTACAGAAAGTTTCAAACTCTCCTTTCCTTGCAAACAGAAACTCATCACAGCCGGTAATGAACGCGACCATCCCATCAACAACCGACACGACAACGATCGCCACAACCGCCACCATAGCAGACCCATGCCCTTGGTCATCCACAGACCTAGAATGTGTTCAGAAACGCTTGTGGGAGATCGTCGCCCCAGTCATCATCCTCGTCGGCATCGTCGGCAACTTAATGGTGATCGTCGTCTTCATTCGGCTCCACTTCAGCAGGTCTTCAACGCTCCTGCACATGTTCGTCCTTGCCATCACGGACATTGTGATTCTGTCCATCGGTCCCATGCGGTATTGGATCATCGACACGTTTGGTTACGACGTGAGGCTGTTGTCCAACGCTGGCTGTAAGGTGGACCTGTTTCTTCTCTACACCGCTTTGGATTTCTCTGCCTGGATCCTTGTTTCCGTCACTGTGGAGAGGACAATGTGCGTTCTGAAGCCGCTTCACGTGCGCGGATGGTTCAACGTCAGAAGAACGTTGTTGAGACTGCTGGTTATCTTCCTGTTGTTGTGCTGTCTGAACGGCCATTACTTCTTCTCTAACGGCCTTGTAGAATTGCCTGCCGCTATGGCTTTAACGCCAGCTGGTGTAGGTCTTTCGAGCAATGAAACGGTTGGCTTTTCCAGGAATGACACTGTTAGTTTTTCAAACGGCAAAACTGTTAGTTCATCAAATAACAAAACTGTTAACGTTTCAAGGAATGAAACTGTTTGTACCAGCTGTAACAAAACTAGAAACCACACAATGAACTCTACCAATGTGACAAGCAAAAACCAGGTCGAATACGACTGTGATTCTCTCACCCCGAAGTGGGAATACTTTGAGGAGTACCAGTTCGTTTACATCGACCTTTGCTTCGACTCTGTCATCCCGTTCTTGACTATGGTAGTATGTAATAGTGTCATCATTGTGTCGCTGAAAAAAGCGGGCAAACACAGGCCAAGACACAGCACTAGACGGGAAATTTCCGGTAACTTAACTTCCAGTCACATCTGTCATGACGATCAGACATTAGTTTCCATGCCCAAAACCAGCAGTATCACTCCAAGAGAAGGTGCTGTAATGATAGATCAAACCCTGACTGAAGATGCTCTTGAAACGCGAGCAGCAAAAAGTCATTCCAATGCTGCCGCTTCTTTTCATCAGCCTGTTGAAAACAGTGCAGCCAGTCACATGAACAATTTTGAGGAATCAGAGGCAGAACATTCCTCCTCAAGAAATAATATCCATCATAATGGTACAAGTCCGATGTCAAAGTCGGACGCAGATCTAAAGAGCGGTAAAAGAAGAATTTCCGACAAACGTAAACGATCAGTGATTATCGAGCCGACACCGCACAGCAGCGACAGACCAAGGGATACATCACTAAAGAGGAAGATCAAGAAACCGGGGAAACGTATTATTTCCCAGAGGATACCTCCCAACCACTCACAAAGTCAAGACTCACGTCCGCGTGACCATGATCCGACCAATCAGGACGCGGCCATTTCATCAGGTGTGACGCGCATGCTCATTCTTGTGACGTCAGTGTTCCTGGTGACGACACTTCCGTCGGCTCTCTACTTCATCGTGGATTCCTACGTTCGTGACAAAGATGTGGACATGTCACGCACAAACAGCATTCTGGATTTGACACAGGCAGTGACGAACCTGCTGCAGTACGCTAACTACGGCTGCAACTTTCTGCTGTATTCCGCTCGCAGCAAGAGATTTCGTCAAGAGATCCGATACATGCTCGGTCTGGCTAATAAGAGGTGGGTGTACGCCATGTGTCTGTCTGTTTGCCCGTTGGTCTCTGTCTCTGTTTCTCTCTCTCTGTCTCTCTCTGTCTCTCTCTGCCTCTCTCAATAAAAATTCTGAGTTCTGAGTTCTCTGCGTCTCTCTCTCTCTCTCTCTCTCTCTCTCTCTCTCTCTCTCTCTCTCTCTCTCGCTCTCTCTCTCTCTCTCGCTCTCTCTCTCTAGCTCTCTCTCTCTTTCTTTCTCTCTCTCTCTTTCTCTCTCTCTCTTTCTCTCTCTCTCATGCGCACACACACACACACACACACACACACCCCCCCACACACACACGAAAACACACACACACACACACACACACACACACACACACACACACACACACACACACACATACACAAACACACACTGTTGTCCTTTATTGGAAGTCGCGAAAGAGCTCAAACATATACCTCTGTTAACATTTGTCTCCCATATCCTCCGACGTTCGACAACGATGCCCTTTCCTTTAAAGATCTGGCCAGGCTTTTACATGTTCCTCCATTCACCATTTAAGATCTGGCCAGCCTTTTACTTGTCCCTCCATTCACCATTTAAGATCTGGCCAGCCTTTTACTTGTCCCTCCATTCACCATTTAAGATCTGGCCAGCCTTTTACTTGTCCCTCCATTCACCATTTAAGATCTGGCCAGCCTTTTACATGTCCCTCCATTCACCATCTAAGATCTGGCCAGCCTTTTACATGTCCCTCCATTCACCATCTAAGATCTGGCCAGCCTTTTACATGTCCCTCCATTCACCATCTAAGATCTGGCCAGGCATTTACATGTCCCTCCATTCACCATCTAAGATCTGGCCAGCCTTTTACATGTCCCTCCATTCACCATCTAAGATCTGGCCAGCCTTTTACAAGTCCCTCCATTCACCATCTAAGATCTGGCCAGCCTTTTACATGTCCCTCCATTCACCATCTAAGATCTGGCCAGGCATTTACATGTCCCTCCATTCACCATATACAATCTGGCCAGGCATTTACATGTCCCTCCATTCACCATATACGATCTGGCCAGCCTTTTACATGTCCTTCCATTCACCATATACAATCTGGCCAGGCTTTTACATGTTCCTCCATTCACCATCTAAGATCTGGCCAGCCTTTTACATGTCCCTCCATTCACCATCTAAGATCTGGCCAGGCTTTTACATGTCCTCCCATTCACCATCTAAGATCTGGCCAGCCTTTTACTTTTCCCTCCATTCACCATCTAAGATCTGGCCAGCCTTTTACTTGTCCCTCCATTCACCATCTAAGATCTGGCCAGCCTTTTACATGTCCCTCCATTCACCATCTAAGATCTGGCCAGCCTTTTACTTGTCCCTCCATTCACCATCTAAGATCTGGCCAGCCTTTTACTTGTCCCTCCATTCACCATTTAAGATCTGGCCAGCCTTTTACTTGTCCCTCCATTCACCATTTAAGATCTGGCCAGCCTTTTACATGTCCCTCCATTCACCATCTAAGATCTGGCCAGGCTTTTACATGTCCCTCCATTCACCATCTAAGATCTGGCCAGCCTTTTACATGTCCCTCCATTCACCATCTAAGATCTGGCCAGCCTTTTACATGTCCCTCCATTCACCATCTAAGATCTGGCCAGCCTTTTACATGTCCCTCCATTCACCATCTAAGATCTGGCCAGCCTTTTACAAGTCCCTCCATTCACCATCTAAGATCTGGCCAGCCTTTTACATGTCCCTCCATTCACCATCTAAGATCTGGCCAGGCATTTACATGTCCCTCCATTCACCATATACAATCTGGCCAGGCTTTTACATGTCCCTCCATTCACCATATACAATCTGGCCAGGCATTTACATGTCCCTCCATTCACCATATACAATCTGGCCAGGCTTTTACATGTCCCTCCATTCACCATATACGATCTGGCCAGGCATTTACATGTCCCTCCATTCACCATCTAAGATCTGGCCAGCCTTTTACATGTCCCTCCATTCACCATCTAAGATCTGGCCAGGCATTTACATGTCCTCCCATTCACTATCTAAGATCTGGCCAGGCTTTTACATGTTCCTCCATTCACCATCTAAGATCTGGCCAGCCTTTTACATGTCCATCCATTCACCATCTAAGATCTGGCCAGCCTTTTACATGTCCCTCCATTCACCATCTAAGATCTGGCCAGGCATTTACATGTCCCTCCATTCACCATCTAAGATCTGGTCAGCCTTTTACATGTCCCGCCATTCACCATCTAAGATCTGGCCAGCCTTTTACATGTCCCTCCATTCACCATCTAAGATCTGGCCAGGCATTTACATGTCCCTCCATTCACCATCTAAGATCTGGCCAGCCTTTTACATGTCCCTCCATTCACCATCTAAGATCTGGCCAGCCTTTTACTTGTCCCTCCATTCACCATACACGATCTGGTCAGCCTTTTACATGTCCCTCCATTCACCATCTAAGATCTGGCCAGGCTTTTACATGTCCTCCCATTCACCATCTAAGATTTGGCCAGGCTTTTACATGTCCTCCCATTCACCATCTAAGATCTGGCCAGCCTTTTACATGTCCCTTCATTCACTATCTAAGATCTGGCCAGGCTTTTACATGTCCATCCATTCACCATCTAAGATCTGGCCAGCCTTTTACATGTCCCTCCATTCACCATCTAAGATCTGGCCAGCCTTTTACATGTCCCTCCATTCACCATCTAAGATCTGGCCAGCCTTTTACATGTCCCTCCATTCACCATCTAAGATCTGGCCAGCCTTTTACATGTCCCTCCATTCACCATCTAAGATCTGGCCAGGCATTTACATGTCCCTCCGTTCACCATCTAAGATCTGGCCAGCCTTTTACATGTCCCTCCATTCACCATCTAAGATCTGGCCAGCCTTTCACTTGTCCCTCCATTCACCATCTAAGATCTGGCCAGGCTTTTACATGTCCATCCATTCACCATCTAAGATCTGGCCAGCCTTTTACATGTCCCTCCATTCACATCTAAGATCTGGCCAGCCTTTTACATGTCCCTCCATTCACATCTAAGATCTGGCCAGCCTTTTACTTGTCCCTCCATTCACCATCTAAGATCTGGCCAGGCATTTACATGTCCCTCCATTCACCATGTAAGATCTGGCCAGCCTTTTACAAGTCCCTCCATTCACCATCTAAGATCTGGCCAGCCTTTTACAAGTCCCTCCATTCACCATCTAAGATCTGGCCAGCCTTTTACATGTCCCTCCAATCACCATCCAAGATCTGGCCAGCCTTTTACAAGTCCCTCCATTCACCATCTAAGATCTGGCCAGCCTTTTACATGTCCCTCCATTCACCATCTAAGATCTGGCCAGCCTTTTACATGTCCCTCCATTCACCATCTAAGATCTGGCCAGCCTTTTACAAGTCCCTCCTTTCACCATCCAAGATCTGGCCAGCCTTTTACAAGTCCCTCCATTCACCATCTAAGATCTGGCCAGCCTTTTACAAGTCCCTCCATTCACCATCTAAGATCTGGCCAGCCTTTTACATGTCCCTCCATTCACCATCTAAGATCTGGCCAGCCTTTTACAAGTCCCTCCATTCACCATCTAAGATCTGGCCAGCCTTTTACTTGTCCCTCCATTCACCATACACGATCTGGTCAGCCTTTTACATGTCCCGCCATTCACCATCTAAGATCTGGCCAGCCTTTTACATGTCCCTCCATTCACCATCTAAGATCTGGTCAGCCTTTTACATGTCCCGCCATTCACCATCTAAGATCTGGCCAGCCTTTTACATGTCCCTCCATTCACCATCTAAGATCTGGCCAGCCTTTTACTTGTCCCTCCATTCACCATCTAAGATCTGGCCAGCCTTTTACTTGTCCCTCCATTCACCATCTAAGATCTGGCCAGCCTTTTACATGTCCCTCCATTCACCATCTAAGATCTGGCCAGGCATTTACATGTCCCCCCATTTGGTCACATACCAAACACCCCAGAGCGCACAGTGGGATTTTTTTATGAATTAGTTTCGTAATAGCCGCTGGTGGATTTTTAAGACAATAATTCATTCACAAAATATCAACTCTCCACAGCAAGCAGTCAGGATGTTGATATTTTGGTCACATGACCAAGTGGAGGAGTGGTCTTATCCCATGTAAAAAGCCTGGGCATATCTGAAATGGTGAGCCGAATCGTTTTCACCGTTTGCCTTTAAAAAAAAAAACGAATGGAAGTGAACAGAATGTGTCATGTATCTATGTACGAACAGGTTGTAACCTCTTGTTACCTAAACATTCTGTACTTTTTTCCGTTACACGCATGTAGAAGCAATATCTTCACACACAAAAACAACTAAACCCTCGTACTATTTTTCTTTCAGATTTAATCGACGTCGCTTTAGGTCCTCCGTGCTGAGCGGAGAAACTGCGCACAGCACGCGCCGTGCACGTGCAACACAGTCCGGCACTGACCACAGACACAGTTCAAGCAGCCGCCTGTCCAGTGTCACAGAATCGCAACAAGAGGACTTCACACAAATCAGCTTTCCCCTGAATACATTAAAACCAGTTTCTCCCAGCGGAAGACAGAGAAACAGTCGTTTTGAAAATGGGCATGGGAATGGTCACCAATCAACGATTCCTAATACCTTACAATCTGATTCTCAAAGTGTATCACAGATAAAGAGTGGTTCTGTGGACGGCAAAGGGAATGGCCATTTGGCAACAGTGTGCAGTAGAAATGATGTGGTAATGGTTCCAGACGCAGCAAGTGGGAATGGCATGTCGACAACGATTCTCAGTAGAAATGATGTGAACAAAGTTCAAGTTGTAGATCCTGCTAGTGTGACCCCAAACAACAGTGATTGTATTGATGGGCAAGTGAAAGACCACTCGACCCCAAAAGGCCTTAGTTCTGTGGAAGGACAAATGACCGGCCTCTCCTTAACAGAAGGCAGCGTAAATGATGTGGAAATGGTGCCAGTTACAGCAGATGCTTCGAAGTCAAACAAGAGAGAAGCCTTCGATGTAGAAACAGGTGGTCGCCAACTGAGAGACCCCAACGCGCATGCTCCGGAAGCGACGTTATTTTCTGTTTCAAAGAAAAAACCGGAAGCGAGAGCTGGTACAGGACATGAAAAGAACAAACGTTGTTCCGTACCGCCAACAAAACGACAACAAAGACGTATGCATAGAACTGACAACAAGGAATCACTCATTTTGTCAAAGTCTGAGAGTGTGTTAAGAAGAGGGAGAGGGCAGTACAATCTTGGTTTTGAGAAAACTACTGACTTTTTGCAACCCGAGACCTACACCGTATTTGTTGAAGGCATGCTTGGTCCAGAAAACGGTGCAATACATGCCAATCATGCTCGTCAAGGATCGACGGAAATGAGTGATTTACCTGGTGTTAGTTTTAATCGTGAAACATGTCCCCACTGCGTTGCGTGTCGAGGAAAAACGGTAGCTGGTAATTGTGGAAAAACAAATGCTTTTCAAAAGCAGGATCCTGAAAACTGGGGGTACATTTGTGTTCGACTTTAGAGATGAAAACTGTCAAAAGTTATTGTGTTATTGTGTCTTGTTCTTTTAAGACAAAACGTTCATTCAAAGGTATAGTATGGACGCATCTATTTTAGGTTCGTGTTCTTGCGAATTTAACCTCAAAGGAGGTCAAGGGATATTGGCTGTGATGTCATTTAGAACACACCTTCAATGATTTGCTCGAAAATGCTCCGTCACTATGCTAGTTATTTAAATGAGTGTTAATCGGTTGAGAGTTATCTCTGACACAGTATCGATTCTGCTCATCTCATATTTTATTCAGTTCAGATATAGATGGGTACACGTTCGTCGAGGCAGATATATACCGTTGGATTCAGGAATTCAAATCAGTAATGTAGTGTGCGCGTGCTCATTCCATGATAGACGGGGCTTAAACTCGCACACGACGGAATGAACAACGACAATGTCCTGTGAATAGTACATACCGTCTCAAAAGAATACCCACCACAGAATGTTATATTAGACTAACTGAACGTTCAGACACTATTCTAAAGCATTTCTCGTCAGTGGTGTTATCTGGCTAACCCAACCGAACTCTGTCGCAATTTCAAACCTGTACTCCAGGGAAAGAGTGTGACATTTTCCATATTCAGGGGCGAACAGTATGGTGGAATCGAAAATAAGGACAGCGTGAGGGAGACATTACAGTCTCAAAAAAAAAAAGATCCACGCACATCCGTTTAAAATAGAAAAACTGAGCGCTGTTCAAAACTATTCCTGTAAGGTGTTCCTCCTTGTGTGTGGTACGTGACATGATCACAACCCCAACAAAAACTGTGTATCTTATAGGGCGATTTGAACCCCACGATTATTCTTTCAATTGCAATATCGTGACATAATTAATTTATGTACTATTGATGTCTTTGGATTGTAAAGTGAATCTTTACAGTTTAATAAAGCAAAATAAAAGAAAATGGACAGAACTTAGCAGAAATGAAGCACCAATCAATCTTTGAGATTCTTTAACCTTCGCCGGTCGTCGTGGGTCCGTGTGGACCCAGGAGGGTGTTTAATTGCAAATATCTCTTAAATAAGTTGGACTTTTTTAATGAGCTTTTAGGAATGCCTCAGACACCTAAAAAGCTCTTATGTCCTAAAAGATCATTACATTTCAGCGAGAAGTAATTACATTTTGACTACACACGGAAGACATCGTGGGGCCGTGCGGACCCATGTTTTTCAAACTGAAGGAACTTTCATAAAAAACTAGGGAGAGAAGTCACAAACCTTCAGGTATTGGCTCTAAACATCATTTTCTACGATCTGTTTAATTTTGGAGTTAATAAGCAAGTCGCGTGGAGCGAAATTAATACATAACAATGTGGGTCCACACGGCCCCACGACGTCTACAGAAGGGTATTCACGTTTTTCCTTTTTTGAGAAGCTTTAGTCCGCACGGTAATAATTAAATTGATAATTTAATTTAATTACTTCTCGCGGAAGTTTAACCACGGCGTCAACGAAAGGGGATGCACGTTTTTGCTTCTTTGGAAAGCATGGGTCTACGGAAGGGTATGTATATTTTTACATTTGGTCAAGTTTTTACTAAAATGTTTTAACGTAGAGCGATTCAGAGAAAACTACTGGACTAATCTTCATGAAACTTGACATGAGAGATCCTGAGTATGGTACCTCCAGACGTTTTTTAATGTTTTTGATAAATGTCTTTGATGACGTCATATCCGGCTTTTCGTGAAAGTTGAGGCGGCACTGTCACGCTCTCATGTTTCAACCAAATTGGTTGAACTTTTGGTCAAGTAATCTTCCACGAAGCCCGGACTTTGGTATTGCATTTCAGCTTGGAGGCTTAAAATTTAATTAATGAGTTTGCTCATTAAAGTTGTCATTGAAATCGATTTTTCGCAAACAGATTTAAAATTGATTGCATCGTATTCTTCATCACATGTCATGTTTACTCTTAAAATGTCATCACAATTAACGAAAATAGATTAATTAGTCTTACGATTAAAATTTAAGAAATCGTTCCAAAAATGATTTCATCTTATTCTTTATCATTTCCTGATTCCAAAAACATATAGATATGATAGGTTGTATTCAAAACAAGCTCAGAAAGTTAACAAGAATACACAAAAGCGCGCTTTCCTGCTTAGCACAATGCGCTACCGCGCTAATCTGGCGTGTCAATATCACTACGTTTTGCACGTGGAAGGTGAGCGATTTCCTTTACGCGGGGATTGACGAAGCTGTACTGTCTTGGTGAAAAAATACAGTGCGTTCAGTTTCATCCCGTGAGTTCGACAGTTTGACTAAATGTAGTAATTTTGCCTTACGCGACTTGTTCCTTCTTTGAGAAGCATTGGTCCGCACGGCCCCACGATGTCTTCCGTGTGTAGTCAATAACCCGGCCGGGCGAAGGTTAAGCAAACGAGTCTCATTCTGTTCAAGAAAAAAGCCAGGCTCGTGATTGTTGGTATGTGGAAGGAAGCTCAGTGTAATAGAAATGCCATGATGGTACAGGGTGACCCCCCACAAATGCAACCCATGAAAATGCTAATAACTTTTGCATCTGTGCAACGAACTACTTCATATTTGATGTACATTACTTTCAGCTTATGCATGATCTTATCACAAAGTTTCCAAATTATAGGTCAAGTGGTCTAATGTTTGTGCTCTTTCGACAAAAATATCCAAATTCAGGAATAAGCAGAAAAGTAGGAGGTTGGACATTGAGCAGTACCCACTCTAACCCGATTTAAACCTTCCAGACTTTTACCTTTGGGAATTTGCGAAGGTCCAAGTATACAAAAACACCCCAGATCATTGGTGATCTGAAAAACAAATAATAACCAATCTTGAGGGTTGATATTGCGCGAGTGTGTTTACTGCACAGTGTCAAACTTCCTACTTTTCAGCCGATTCTTGAATTTGGATATTTAGTTTGAAAGAGCACAAAATTCAGACCCCTTGACCGTTGAATTTGAAACTTAATGATATTATCATGCATAAGCTGAAATTAATGTACACCAAATATGAAGTAGTTATTTGAACAGATGCCAAAGTTATTAGAATTGTTATTGGTTGCACCTTTTTTTTTAGGTCACCCTGTATGTCCTAGTATGCATGATCAGGAAGGAAGGACAGCTCCTTTAACTCAACAGTGTATTCAATAGTGCTGCGTGTTTGTTCATGTTTTTGTTTGTTGTACACTGCTGTCAGTTAACAGCAGACTTCTTCCAGTTAGGACCATCACTTCAATTGGTCAAATTCCAAAAATAAGCAGAGTCGGCGCTCTCTGCGCACAGTACGAGTGCTTGGAGGGTGATTTGTTGTTGTTGTCATCGTCGTCGTCGTTTACCTTTCAGCAATTTCATTCGATTTGTTTACAGTGTAAAAATGTTCATGTCTTAAGAGCTATCAGTCTGTGTAGAATCAAGTATGCTGGTGCAATGCGAAGGCCCGTGAGCACGTGCACGTTTATCTCAACTCACCAACAAGGATGCACATTATCTTATCTCTTCGGCGAATTGGGTCTAGTAGGTACTTTGCATAAGGCTATTGTGTTTTAAACCTGATTTTGACCTGAAATGGTTTGTGGCTTAGCAAACGCGTGAGGTTGGGGGCTGCGCGTGTGTGTGTGTGTGTGTGTGTGTGTGTGTGTGTGTGTGTGTGTGTGTGTGTGTGCGTGCGTGTGTGTGTGTGTTTGTGTGTGTGTGTGTGTGAGAGAGAGTGTGTGTGTGTGTGTGTGTGTGTGTGTGTGTGTGTGTGTGTGTGTGGGTGTGTGTGTGTGTGTGTGTGTGTGTGTGCGTGTCAGTGTGTGTGTGCATGTGTGTGTGTGAATAGAATAGAATAGAATAGAATAGAATAGAATTTATTGTCATCAACCCTTAAGGATATTGACACAAGTTGTACAATAAATGAATGGATAAATAATGTACAAATTATTTCATTCAATATTGAAACAATTAAAAACAAAGGCTCCAAGCAATTTTTGAATTTTTTCGTCTTTTTTAAATAACAGATCGCTTGGTTTCCTTGAGTCACAGTTTGATACTTCTTCTTCTACTAACTTTTTTCTAATATTGTTAAATTTCTTGCAATTGTCTAGAAAATGTAGCTCATCTTCAATTACTTTACATGTATTACAGAGGCGATTCTCTCGCAATATTCCTCTATGACGCCCAGTCTCAATTTTTAAAGAATGTGTGCTTGTTCTTAATTTTGCTAGAGCTTTTCTATGATTTATATTTAAAATATAAATTAAATAGGCTTGTATTGTGTATCGTTCTGTAATTAGTGAATAAAACTCAAGTCTTGAACATTTTTCAGATTTTTTGTTTTTCCAAAATAAAACGTATTCATTCATAATTTTTTGTTGTATAGCAAATTGTAATTTATTAGCATTAAATGTAAATTGGTTTTTCCAAACATGCTCAAATCCTACAAGTGATAATAATTGTTTAATAAATTGCAACCATGGACTTGTTTTAGAGCTAGATATCATCAAACTGTATAAATGATGTAATAAAGACTGTTGATTTGAATCTAAGATATGTCCCCAAAATCCTATGACTTGTGATATCATCTTTATACTTAGTGGAAATCTTCCCAACTCTCCTAAAACTGGAAGCCACATTGCTTTCTTGTGTACTCCTAAAATAAATCTACAAAATTTTATATGTGTAGATTCACTTGGACATTTATTTGATAAGCAATTCTCAAAAACTGAATGAAGATTTGAGATATCTTTCTTGTTAGTAAAATTATATGGAAACCAAACCTCAGCTCCATATGTTTGTGTGTGTACGTGTGTGTGTGTGTGTGTGTGTGTGTGTGTGTGTGTGTGTGTGTGTGTGTGTGTGTGTGTGTGTGTGTGTGTGTGTGTGTGTACGTGTGTGTGTGTATTTCTTCATACCATGAATGGTCGTTTACCTGAGCACCTGACTCGTAACAAAAAGAGATGCAGTACCTGTTTGCTATCTACGCTGGCTGAAAAGATGATCTCTTTACTGTGACAAGGAAGGGAAACAAGTCAAGTGTCACGTGCCAAGAGATACGGGGACGCAAGACAAGAAGGCGCCACAGACAGGAAATGTTGATAAAAGGACTGAAGAGTGGTACATTTTTAATTTAATATTATTACCTCGGCAAAAACATCAAATAAGGCCAATCTTAATGTACAGGGTAGTCCAAAAAAAAGCGCCCTATTTTCTTTTTGATCTCATTTTTGACTGCAAAGAGAGATTTAGAAAACGTCTTCACCAAACAATAGCAGAATGATGGCAAATTATGTCTTGCACATTTTGATTGAAATTGGTCTGTCTGCCTGTCTGTCTGTCACACACACACACACACACACACACACACACACACACACACACACACACATTCAAATGCACATGCTCTCTCTCTCTCTCTCTCTCTCTCTCTCTCTCTCTCTCTCTCTCTCTCTCTCTCTTTCTCTTTCGCTCTCTCTCAAATCACTCTTGCTCTCGCTGTAACAACAACAACAGCAGCAACAACAACAAAATGAAGAAAAGCTTAAACAAATGAGGCAGAGCGCTATTTAGAGATCAAATAGCCAAAGGGAAGTAAGCGCTCTAAATGCAATCCATTACACATGTCGTATGCATTTAGAGCGCTTACTTCCCTTTGGTTATTTGATCAACAAAGTCAAGAGTTTTTACACAAGTCCAAAGTTTCTATGTCCACTGCTTTACAAACGCACTATGGCAACTTGAACGTATACATGTCGCAGACAGCGATGTCGCAGGTTACAGAACTCTGCTGTTACACAATCTACATGTGGATTTTAATACTGATGATGTTTGCTGCTGTCTTTTCTGCTGGTTAACGCATATCTGACCGGGCCGTTTCAGGATTCCAATCATTTTTTTTTTTTAATTATATTTTTAGTGGACCAGAATGGAGTCTTCTATCTTCTTTTTTTAATCACAAAAATAAATGTATCTACTTTATAGATAGTAAAGGACATAAAGAACACTCCACCTCACCAGTTGTAAGTTAGGCCCCAAAAAAAAAAGGTCTGTTTACGGTAACCCGACCGACCCTAGTTTTTTCGCGCGACCCTAGACTTTTTTTGGGCATTTGGGACAAAAATTTAAAAAAATCTTGGTTTTTTGGCAAAATAACGTAAAAATATGGGTTTTTTTGGGGGGAAAAAAAAAAAAAAAAAAATCCCGACCTACCGACCCTATTTTTTTGGCCTATGTTACCGTAAACAGACCTATTTTTTTTTGGCCTTAGTTGTTTGCTCGTATACTTTATTTGACTGCTCGGTGTGGCAATTTTATTTTACGATTGACTTGTCAGAGGCTGTCCAAAACTAAGAATCGCACAGGCACACCTTCTGCTATCATAATGCTCTTTGAGGTGTGCTACATTGCGGATGAAATTCAGGGTCAAGTTTAAAAACCAAGCATAGCCGGTGCTGATGGTATAGGCAGTTTTAATGGTGGTTTTAATGGCAATGGTGGTGGTTACGGGAGCAAAACACGTTTACTTTTTTTTTTAACCAAGAATAGAATGTAATGGCCCTGTCACACCTTGACGTATAAGCCAGCGTATGCCGACGTATCAAAATTTCCCTGAAACGCTGGCATACGCTGAACTATCGATGGTTTTTTTTCAATTGTGGTTCGTATACATAGCGTATTCATAACGAGTTGGGTGTATACATAGCGTATTCATAACGAGTTTGACGTACACATATCGTGATAGTAACGTATATAGAAGAGTTCGATAACTTATAGATAACTTATACCAACGAATGCTTAACGTGTTGCTGGCGTTCACAACTTATGTCCAGCGATAGTCTAACGTATGCATCACGTATGCATATCGTATGCAGCGTATCGCCGACGATCACGTGTCGTAGCCTATAAAAAGGGTGCCGCTCGGCGATTCAAATCATAACTGTACTAGACATGCCGAAGAAAACATCGGAGAAAGCTGCCAAGAAGTCTCCTGGCCGTGGGCGTGAACGTAAACGCAAGGAGGATCCATCATCACCCACACCCTCACGCTCACCCTCTAATGGAGATGATGCCGGTTCCAACGCCTCTTGTGCATCTTGGGCATCGTCTCAGCCAACCCTTGCCAAGAGAAAGAGGGCCAAGAAGACACCGTTTTGTCTTGATGTTGAAGAAGAGCAGGTCATGTGCGATTTCCTTCGCGAGAACGCCATCATTTGGGACATCAAGAAGACCGACTACCGGAGGCTGGAAAGCATTTGTTACTACCCTCCTTGCTCGGGAAAGCCAGTAGTTGAAGATGCGTTGTTCATTCGTCAGACCCCGATGGCTGTATGGCTTCATCATGGTTGGTCGTAGGGCGAAGGCATCGTCACCGATGAAGAAGTAGGGCACATCCTAGTTGTCGTTGGGAAGAGGCTCAGGGTCAGGAAAACCTAGGGTACCGTCTTCAACGCATTCCTTCAGCTCACAGGAATTGTATATATATCTGCGCATCTGATGATGATCCAGTACCACCGATATCTGCCCAAATGAATTTGTAGTCGGCATCTACAAGCGCCATCAGAACAATAGAGTAGAATCCTTTGTAGTTGAAGTATAGACTCCCACTCTTTGGAGGACAGCGGCTGGCCACGTGCTTCCCATCAAGTGCCCCACATGTATTGGGAAAGTTCCATCTTTGGAAGAACTTGTCAGCTACGGCGCGCCAACCCTCCAGAGTATTTGGGCAGACCAGCATCTCATCCACGTATTCGTCAATAATGGCTTTACCAGACTTCTCTGACCACAAGCGACTGGTTGTAGTGAGGGACCCTCCATCCGAACTTCATCGAGGCATACTTGTTCCCAGAGGCAAGGTGGCGTAAAGTCAAGGCCAACTTCATGCCAGGCTCAAGCGGATCCCTGTAGAAGGTGTACTGCTTGGTTATCCTTGGACCCACTCTGGCCAGCAGCTCGTCGAACATCGCTGGGGACATACGCAGAAAGTTGGTGAAGGATGCATGGTCCTCGTTACGGAGTTCCACCATTAGCTGGTCATACATGCCAAACTGCCGTCGCCTCCCGATCCATGGTCTCACCCAGTTCCTTCTCCTCCCTTCACCTCTTCTTCTCCTTGGTCTATTGGCACGCACCTGGTACAGTGTCAAATCGATGAGGTCATGCTAATGTTGGAGGACAGCTAGTTGGTATTCTCGTCTCAGCCTTGCCGGATCTTTCATCTCTCGGATTACATGGACATCTGCTCACCATGGAGTCTTGAGGAGTACTGGCGGTTTCCTCCTGCGAACCCCATCTTTATATACCAATGCCCCATAAACGCTGCCAATACGCTATTGTACGGTAGCTGTAAGTTAGAAACACGTTCAGTAAGTTCTGTGGTCGTCCGGAACACGTCCAAAACGTCTACATACGTCAATATGCGTTGAAGATACGTTCGACATAGGTTCAAAGCACGCTAAACATAGGTTAGAAATAAGTTTTGGGTACGCTTGAAATTATCTCGACGTATGTCGACTTATTCTGGCCCTGTCACACGACCGTTTTAAAGCCTGCGTATGCCGACGTATGGGACATTTGAATAAGTACGCTGGCGTACGTCGAATACGTTATGGGTACGTTTTGTATACGTTACGAGGACGCTGAAGCACGCTGGCATACGTCGTAGTACGCTGACCATACGTCGAGAATTTTTGTGCATGGACAAAACTTTGCTGCGTGTTCAGCGTACTACGACGTATGCCAGCGTGCTTCAGCGTCCTCGTAACGTATACAAAACGTACCCATAACGTATTCGACGTACGCCAGCGTACTTATTCAAATGTCCCATACGTCGGCATACGCAGGCTTTAAAACGGTCGTGTGACAGGGCCATATTAGTAACGTGTGTGAACGTGTGTCAACGATCGCATAACTTACCTACAACGTATGGCCCGCGTATGCGGGACGTATGAGCTATACGCTGGCATACGTCCGAAAATGTTGTGCATGTTCAAAATTTGTCCACGACCTCGCCGTACGACGACGTATACCAGCGTGCTTCAGCGTGTTCTTAACTTATACAAAACTTACCCATAACTTATTCGACGTATTCGCCAGATTTTTCATACGTCGGCATACGCTGGCTCATACGTCAAGGTGTGACAGGGCCATTACGGAAGATTTTACTAGTGCCAAAAACTGAAAATACATGGATTCGTGGGGGGATTCACAGCTGGAAAAACAGTGTCAAATTTGTGATTCTAATTTGTTCAAAGTATTTGACAAATTCAGCGCAAACATTTTAGAAATAAAAATCCAAATTGCACTGTTCACAAGTTGTGTTGATATCTGCAAGGTACGCTGAATGTCAAGGATACATTAATCCTCGGATTAACGCTAGCGGGTGTAATGTGATAAAGTGTGTAATACGAGTATAAGTACTTTTTTAGAAAACACCCGGTCTTCTCTTGCTCTTTCAAGGTTGTCCTTAATAGAGTCCGAAGTCGACTTTGCAAAGTCTTGTTATAGAAAATTCAGTGTCAAATCTTCATGAAGCCAGCTTCGCGAAGTAAACTTCTTCCCATTAATATGAGGCTTTACTCTTCTCTTACAGTGTTAGATGGGCGGGGATATAGCTCAGTTGGTAGCGCGCTGGATTTGTATTCAGTTGGCCGCTGTCAGCGCGAGTTCGATCCCAGGTTCGGCGGAAATTTATTTCACAGTCAACTTTGTGTGCAGACTCTCTTCGGTGTCCGAACCACCCCCCGTGTATACTACATTGGGTGTGCACGTTAAAGATCCCACGATTGACAAAAGGGTCTTTCCTGGCAAAATTGCTTAGGCACAGTTAATAATTGTCTACCATACCCGTGTGACTTGGAATAAGGCCGTGAAAGGTAAATATGCGCCGACATGGCTGCAATCTACTGGCCGTATAAAATTTCATCTCACACAGCATCAATGCAGAGCGCCTAGAACTGTACCCACGGAATATGCGCGATATAAGCCTCATTGATTGATTGATTGATTGAACACTGACAGCATTTAAAAAGACTGTTTGTCTGTAAGACCTTTAGTATTAGCTGGCTGAAGGACGTCAGTCCACAATCAGCTGCGGACTGCTTTTCGCAGTAACATGCATTGCTGTTAGTTAATTTTGTTCAATTTGTACGTGCTTTTTTTTTTACATTTAGTCAAGTTTTGACTAAATGTTTTGACATAGACGGGGAATCGAGACGAGGGTCGTGGTGTATGTATGTGCGTATGTGTGTGTGTGTGTGTGTGTGTGTGTGTGTGTGTGTGTGTGTGTGTGTGTGTGTGTGTGTGTGTGTGTGTGTGTGTGCAGATCGATTCCAAGGAAACTACTAGGCCGATCTTCTTGAAACTTTCCGTAAACATTCTTTCTGACCTTGACACGGTTTGCGTGTAAGCTACGGACAGAACGATATCTTTCTTTCAGGATTATGTCCATACACTCTAGGTGTCAGTTGTCACGCATTTGCCCACTGCTAGAAATCCAACATGACATTGCAACATATCGGTATCATTTACCGTCATTTTTAATGGCCAGCAGATGTGTTTTAAATCCCCACAGGTGTCGATGTGTGGTCCGTGGCACCTGTCTTATTAGAGGGGGCAGGTTTTTGTGGGTTTAACTTTCTCATGCGTTCCACCCCTTCCACCTCTCTCTCTCTCTCTCTCTCTCTCTCTCTCTCTCTCTCTCTCTCTCTCTCTCTCTCTCTCTCTCTCTCTCTCTCTCTCTCTCCCCTACTCCTCATCGTCAAACCTCCTGCCTTTCCTTCCAGTCCTTTAATTCGTGTTTAATTTGTGAGAACTAAATTTAAATTTCTACGTGTGTGGGGTGGGGTGGGGGTGGGGGTGAGTGGGTTTTTGGGGAGTGGGTTTAGGGGAGAGTTGGCGATGTGTGTGTTTATATAGTCAACTGAAAGTTGTATAAACTTACCATAACTGTTTGTTATGTTTTTTGGCGGATGTTTTTTTTTTTTTTGGGGGGAGGGGGGTGGGGGTAGGGGGTTAGTTACCTTCAGAATATAGATGTCTGCGCTCAACAAAATTGTACCCCAAAAATGTGAAACATTCCCCGAGCGTCGTTTCTGTTGCCCACTTACCGTTGAAGAGCTAAACTCTATACTGTGACGCACCTGGTGTCTTCAGTTTCTACTAATTGAGTCATACTACACTCGACTCACCATACCGTTCCTCAGCAAACGGTCCTAAGCCAGCTTTCAGTTGCCAGTCATCGGAGGAAAGACAAAGCTTTATCTAAAACGGTATCTTTAACCTGATATTCCCCGCTCAGTGAAGGATAGCGGTTTGTAATGTCATCTCAGGTGGTTTGGCATTTGTCTTCTCGCGTCACAGGCTATAGTATATAATTACGGCTGATCGAATGATGTATGTGTGTGTGTTTTGTTTCAAACGGAACGCTCTGACTGCGTCAGCTGCACATGTTTCAACACTGACTCAGGATACATTTTTTCTTCGCTTCCCGGAGATTGTTTACAATTGTTGCTCTTTTAAAGTTACACTGTCAGCAAATAGACGATTTTCAAACGGAAAAAAACCCACCTCTCGACCTCTTTTCTGAGTAGGCTTAACAATTATGATGTCGTTTGTTAAAAAAAAAACTAACAGTTTTTTTGCGTGTTTGAATTAATGCCTTTCTAATAGCCTCCGGCGTACAGCAGCCTTCATCAGGGCCTCCGGAGTTGCTGTCTGAGCGAACGACGACGAAGAAGAAGAAGAATGCCTTTCTAGTGCAAATTAGGAAGGGACTCTGCGATTAGAGTATATTTACAAGGTAGTGTCAATCAAGCATGAGAGTGGTATACCAAAAAGTCGTAATTTAGAGTTTTGGCTAATTATATGTATATCAGCTTAAAGAACTAGTCGCCCTGAAG
The DNA here is from genome assembly GCF_037325665.1 of Littorina saxatilis. Classification (NCBI taxonomy): domain Eukaryota; kingdom Metazoa; phylum Mollusca; class Gastropoda; order Littorinimorpha; family Littorinidae; genus Littorina; species Littorina saxatilis. Next base: position 43,444,082 of record NC_090250.1, read on the forward strand.
AGTGCATACATTTCAAAGTTTTGCCATCTTATCCGGAAATGTTCCTTTTATAGCTATTTTGGTGGGACTAAGACATACTGGAACATGACTAATTTGAGGACCAATTTAAAAATAAAACGGTAGTTTATCGACACTGTTTCGAGCTTCAGAAAGGAAAC
>NC_090250.1:43449239-43491739 GCF_037325665.1 Littorina saxatilis
ATAATTCCCAACTCTAAACAGAAAGCAGTCAGACTGTTCACTTTGTGTATGTACTCAAGTGGAGGCATGGTCTGATATCCAATGTAAAATCCTGACTGACTGACTGACTGACTATTAGGGTTTAACGTCCTCTTAGACCAACTGGTCTATATTGGGACAGGTATTGGTAATACGCTGAAGATATGGTGTGATACTTTGATTCGAACAAGCCCGCTGTGGCTGTCTTCTTCGACACACCAGCATTGGGTTTGTCTCGTCAAAGTATCGAAATACGATCATGATAATCGGAGACGAGAGATGATGCATGCGTGTCTTCGTGTTTTCCAAGCCCTGAGACTTTCGCTGTGAACGTGGGATCTTTTTCGTGCGCATGTGTGCACACGGGGGTGTTCGGACACCAAAGAGAGTCTGCACAAAGTTGACTCCGAGAAATAAATCTCTCGCCGAACGTGGGGATCGAACCCACGCTGATAGCGGCCAACTGGCTACAAAGCCAGCGGGCTACCAACTGAGCTACGTCCCCGCCCTGTAAAATCCTGACCAGATGTGAGACAGTGAGCTCAACCGTTAACACGAGCAGGGCTGTGTTTTAAATCAGCGCTGCTTTTGATTTGCGTCTATTTACACACGCTCTGCATTCAAATGCACACCTTCGGTGCAAAAATATACACACACACACACACACACACACACACACACACACACACACACACACACACACACACACACACACACACAAAATTGTGTAGGACGACCTGGATTGTATGAGTAAAAGTTAATTAATCTGGTGTTTTGAACACATTCTTTGCAATTGTGGATTGTATGAGTAAAAGTTAATGATATGAATCTAGTGTTTTGAACACATTCTTTGCAATTGCAACTGATGAGATACAGGTGGAGAAAAATTGAAGCAGGTGTACATTGGTAGAAAAACAGTAAGTAGATATTGGAAGACAAATGGATTTCAATGTACGTTTGTAAAAAAAAAAAATGGAAGCTGGGGCCTGTAACATGTAAGTTCGAAGAAAAATGGAAGTCCATGTACATTTGTAGAAAATGCCAGTACACGTACGTTTGTAGAAATTGGAACTCCAAGTACGTTTGTAGAAAAATGGAACTACATGTACATGTTCGTTTGTAAAAAAAAAATTACCATACAGGTACATTTTTAACAATGGAAGTAGGTGTACATTTTTAGAAAACATGGAATGCAGATACGTTTGCAAAAAACTGGAAGTTCATAGACAAATGCAAGTACACGTACGCTTGTAGGAAAATGGAAGCACGTTTACGTTTGTAGCCAAATGGAAGCACGTGTACGTTTGTAGCCAAATGGAAGCACGTGTACGTTTGTAGCCAAATGGAAGCACGTGTACGTTTGTAGCCAAATGGAAGCACGTGTACGTTTGTAGCCAAATGGAAGTACGTGTACGTTTGTAGGAAAATGGAAGCACGTGTACGTTTGTAGCCAAATGGAAGCACGTGTACGTTTGTAGCCAAATGGAAGGACCGTACATGTATGTTTGTAGAAACATGGAAGAACATGTGCGTATGTAGAAACACGGAAGCACATTTACCCTTGTAGATAAATTAGATACCGTGCGTATACGTTTATAGACAAATGAAAGTACATGTCATTTTGATCTTGCAGCATGGAATTAAGCTATTTTGATTTTGATCAAACTAGATCATTGCCTATGTTGTGGCTGATCTCTTCTGGACTGTTCATCTGGCGGAATATTCACCTTCTTTAAATTCGGCTCAGTAAAATCACCCATAGTTGGGGGTTTTCAGTGAAATCATCAAGCATTATGAGCTATCAATAATATGATCACCCATATTGATCCGAAGAGTGAGATCATCCATCATCTATTTTGATTTTTTTCAATAAAATGACCAATATTTTTTATTCAAGTCAACAACATCAGCAATCGTTTTTATACAACTCCATAAAACCATCCAACATTTTAACTTTAGTCAAAGCAAGACAGCGACCGTTTTGATTTTGCTCAAAAATAAACTTCTGCCCACCTTCACTTTCGTCAATGAAAACTGCAATCATTTTGATTCCGCTCAATAAAAACAGCTACCATTTTTACCACAGTCAATATAAACAGCAACACTTTTGTCTCTGTTCAAAAAAACCATCTACAGTTTTGACTTTGAGTTTGTCGACTGGTACCATTACTAGCATATCTTACATATCGCATATCGCAGAATACAATTCAGTCACGGTGTAACATTGCACTCCAACACTGAATTTGTCTGCTGACCACGTTGCGCTGTAGATGTAGTCCTTTGCCCTTTCCAAACAAACCGTCTGCGAAAGGTTTCGACTGTGGGTCTTGATTTGAACAGAGTTCCACCATTCTGTCATACCATAAGCAGATTCAAGACATACTCTTTTGTCTCTTTACATACTCTTGAATGACTTTGCCCAGTGGTAAATCATCGAAATATGTTGAAATACAGTTACAGTGTTTTTCACTTCAATCTTCAGTGTAGGAATGTGGACAATGTTCCCTCGTTCGGTCCTACTCTTTGTGGAAGTTTACCTTGAGGTAAGTCCTCTCAAAGGGCTGCATTTCAGGCACAGTGTTTTCAGTTTCCACTTTAATCTCCAGGTGAATTAGTGTGCTTTACATATTAGTTTTCCGACGTTTCAGTTCAGGTACGACTGCTACCTTGTGACCGCTGTCTCATTCTGAAATTGTCCCCAACTACCACCCTCTTCTTCCTCCCCCTCCTCCATTCTCCTCCCCTCTCCACCCTCCTCCTCCTCCTCGCCTTCTTCCATCTCTCCGTCCTCGCCACAAAACTTGTACTGTCTGCGGTCATGGTGGGGTCTGCCCAACGCCGGGTGCCCCGGATGCTGCGCGCGCAGGTGGCGGAAGTGACTCTCGATGTTGGAGGTGGAATGGCCGCACTCCTCACAGACGTAGAGTTTGGCGCGACGCTCGTTGAAGGTGAAGGGCAGGGCTTGGCCGTGGATCTTGCGACTGTGGGACTCCAGGGAGCAGCGCTGGGTGAACGCTTTCCCGCACGCCTCGCATTTGTATGGACGCACGCCTGAAACAAATGCAGGTGTATACACATTGAATGGGTTGACCGCTGTGAATGCAATGCCGCTGATGACTTTACCGTAAGGGCGTACAATTTTAATTTCTCGCTGCGAACCCGTTGTTATGAAACAGCCATTAAGCGTTGAAGGCATTGATAGCAAATATAATGTTGCGGTGCAACGGTACTTTAGGGAATGTTCTATGCACGGCTTGGATTTGTATGCTCAAATACATGAAACGGGAGGGGGGGGTGGGGGGCATTGAATGCGTTGACAGCGATGACGTTCTGGTGCATCGGTGATTTAGGGAGTATTCAGTCTATGCACGGCTTGAATTTCTAAGCTCGAGCACATGAAACGGATAAATGAGTGACAGTGAACTCGTTGTGGCGTAACGGTAAATCTAGGGTGTTTTCAATAACATTTTAATCTAACGTGCTCAGTGACCGCGGCAGCTATAACAAAAGGGTAACGTTTTGTTGATTTGCTACCCAAAGAAATGTGTAAGAATGCAGGGAGTATAAATATGCTCCAACAACTTAGACGGAACAAAGTAGTAATTCAAGTGTCATAATTAAACCCCTTGCCTTGGTTGCCATTTCCAAAACCTTCCAAATGTATCGCTTGAAATAATACAGCAATACAGGACAACCACTCTGTACCTTCTACGTTTACTTTCATTTCAGTGCGTGCTTATCTGATTTTTTTTCTTCTACTATTCCTGCGTTTATGGGCTGCAACTCGCACGTACACTTTTTTTTCTTTCGACAACTGGGCCTTTTTAGTGTATGGTTGTGTGTTTTTCTCTGTCACTGAGGCTGTCATACTCTATTGTTTATTGTTGTAAGTGGGTGTTGTTGCTGTTGTTGTTGTTGTTGCTGTTGGTGGTGGTGGTGGTGGTGGGGGTGTTGATGTTATTGTTATTTTTGTTGTTGTTGTTGTTGTTGTTGTTGTTGTTGTTGTTGTTGTTGTTGTTGTTGTTGTTGTTGTTGTTTTGGGGAGGATCATCCGATAATTCAAATTTCTTTCCGGAAGAGGCTCTAGCCTCTCGTATCAAATTCAGTGGGGGAAAACCAGCGTGCGTTTAGGTTGATATTTGGAAAGGACGAACGGTCGTCTGAGTCAGACAAAAACTACGCGTGCAACAAAAAAAGAAACACAACCGACGTTCTGTTATAATTGACGTGCACTTTCTGAACTAGAGTTAAAAAAAAAGTACAACAGAAAGCTTCCTGGTAGTCAAGGTAATAAAGATAAAAATCACAGCCGGGGCAAATCTCTGAAACCTAAACTTTCTTATGAAGATCACGTTGCAGCCCATTTATCAACATTATGCCTGAATATGCAGATCAAAACACTGCTCAAACGACGAATTTTGTAGACCATGTTTTGCATATATATATAAGACCTGCATATACACGACAACATGCCCCCCCTGCTGCGCTTTGGTGAAGACTGTTACCTTCTGTGATCAAGTGATGATAAAGCATAACTGTATCAACAAAGAGAACCGCCCTATTCTAATGCACAGGCTCCGTTGTTCAAATCCACGCAGGCGTTAAGAACGTTTTGGGGCATGTCGTAAAACGAAGTAAGCGACAATAAACAGGGAATCTCACTATCATCCTCCTGCCTGGTTTACGACACACACTTGTTCAAAAAGAACGAGATGTTCTGATAGCTGGAGTGAACAAGACACAATATAATCTGGGGTCGATCACAGTTTAATAGATGTCAACTTTGACACTGAGCCTCTTTTTTCCAAAGGGATGTTTTCGTTCACACGTTTCTGTTTCTTAAAGTGTAATGATGTCCTAACCCTTGTTGCGTTTGCAACGTTCAACGGTGAAAAGACCTAGCAATCTGAATAGTGCACTGCCCTGCTGAACTGAACATTTAAGCTTGCATGGTGTCCAATTTCAGGTTGTAAATGTTATTTCTCTGTACCTCTTTCTGTCAAAGACATTTTGTCTGCGATACCGACAGCGAGATCCTTTTTATTCGGTGTAAGTTTGTTTTTGTAATCTATCTGCGGTTAAGTTGCCAATTCGACTAAGAAAATCAACATCAAGAGTTTTCTCTGACTTTTTTTTATGGAGAACGTTTTCCTATTTGCACACACACACGCACACACACACACACACACACACACACACACACACACACACACACACACACACACACACACACACACACACACCATGCATAAGACGTATGAAAGTAGTACTTCTTCCCTAAATACAATCATATTTGGACCACGCCTGCAAGCCAATGAAACAGCCCGCCAAAATTGTACAGCTTTAAATGCACCCTTCCTCCACTTCGCCACACACTAAACTTCAATAGCCTGTTTGTAAATTGTGCAAATGTGGAAAGCTTTGATGGATGTCGCCCCGAAAATAAATCCCACTGCACAAAAAGCAGTTAAGCTGTTGATTTTTTGTATGTATCGAAGTGTAAGGATGGTCTTATCCCATTTAAAAGCCTGACCAGATGTCATACGTGTAATGTTATGACGTCATTGAAAACCGTGTTCTATTGTCAAAATGCAAGAACCCTAACGTAAGATGTTGCTGGGGATTCTGGGAGAATCATGGCGGAATAAAAGCACGCTAACCCTCCATGCCTGTGTCTGCTTCATTTATACCAGTTGAATTGTTTATGTGCATGTGACCGTCCAACACGACGAGAACACGACAATGCGGTGAGTCGAATCGAGTACACGGGAAGGAAAGAAATAAGAGCGTCTTAAACATTTCTGACCTAACCTGAAAAAAGACTGCAACGCTGTGCAATCATAGGGGAAGGGCTCCTAATATGGACCGGCTCCTAATATGGACCACCTCCTGTTCTGACAAACTAACGGCGCTAGAGCGCTCAAAACAGTTTTATTCGCTGTATTCACCCTCTCTGAATAACTTGCACATGTCAAAACAGTTGCAGAAACACAAACCTCAAAACCGTTAGGCTTTTTCTCTTTTTTTCACTTTTGGCAGCGTTCACTCTAAATTTGCCGCCTAAAACGGACTCGTTTCTGTCCACAGCCAAAGCTTTTATCACACAAAAATTGCTATATATGACAGCTAAGTCCGTATTTGTTACATTTTAGCAGTGTTGACCCCGAGTTTCTACTGCAAACAAACAATAATAGCAACATTTCAAAGTATGTGCGAGTCCCCTAATATGGACCACCTTCAACAAATCGAAGAAAATAAAAGCTAAAGGCTATTTTCATTAATTCATTAAGAAGCTTGCTGGAAATAACCTATAACTAGCCCTCGAGATTTAAAAAAATATAACAAAAAATCATCTTTTCGTGGAAGTTGATAATTTCACTTATTTTCACTCTGTTTTTGATAAGCTTCTTTAGTTTCCTGGCGTGCTTCAAATAATGCTCTGATCAACCCAAAACAGATCAATCTAAAGCATATTTTAATTAGTCTGACTTGTACACTAAGTTGTATAATGTTATTTTGAAGTATAGTGTGCTTTTTACAGTGATTCGTGAAGGCCGCTTCACTGGTCCATATTAGGCGCCCAGGCTCCTAATATGGACCATTTGTGATTTTTTCTGTATTTAATTTTTGCTAAATGTCTATCAAAGCTATTTCACTCTAATTAGGCCTAATGGTTAACCTAAGAGAGAAGGACTACCAAACACAAAATAAAACTTCTTCGCAAGAAAACAAGCTAGTTATCAGCATGAAACAAAAAGTGGTCCATATTAGGAGCCCTTCCCCTATATACAACTACACACGGTAGAAGTTACTTTAAAAGAAACAAATCCACTCAACTGCTTTTTGCGGTCTTTAAACTGTGAAGCCCGCTTTTCTGGGCACAACGACCTTGCAAAGGCAAAAAGTAAGATCGCATCCAAAATAATAAAAATTGTCAGAACGGTTTTTTCAATCACTAATCCCTTTCCCAATCTGTGAACAGTAGCCTCGCTACACCCAATTAGTTTGTGTAAAAATAGACACTGTATCAAAGGGGGGGCTTAAGGAGGAGAGAGAGAGAAATGCCGCTTCTTTCTTTTCAACAGAACGGTTTCGAATGTAGGACGCCATTAGACTTACATATACACGACAACATGCCCCCCTGCTGCGCTTTGGTGACGACTGTTAGAAGAGCGTACCGCCATATATAGCGACCGTTAACGGGGAGGAAAAGAAAAGAATTGAAAAGGATTGCGAATGTTGTTCTTACAGCTTTTATGAAAACATTTAGAAAAGCATGCGGCTTTTGTACACCTGTTGGAAGAAATTCATAAATAAAATCAGTGAACAAGATTGCGAATGCTTTTCTGACTGACAGCTTCTGTGCCTCTAATAGTGCAAACTGCTGGAAGAGCTGTCTACCGCTAAAGCAACTGAAAGTGGATTTTTCACAGTTAAGTAACAATAACAACAAAACAACAAAAGTTGACCGTTGGTTTTAACGTCCGGTCAACCTAATTAGGCTATGCAGGAATAATTCAGTGAAAAGAATTGGAAATAAGATAAGATAAGATAGTTGTTGCTTTTTGGGTCCAGCGGACCATATAGGCCAAATCAGGACCCCAGAATTGGAAATGATGCTTCAGTGAAGACTATTAGGAAAGCCTCCCGCTACGACGGTTATGGGCTATGTTAGGTTAATTAACTTAGATAAGTGAAAAGAATTGCTGTAGTATTATAATATTCATTGGATATGGTAGATAAGTCATTCAGTAGGGAGAGAGCCAGATGTAAAAGAGAGAGGAAGGGAGAGAGAGATAGGGGGGGGGGGGAGAAAGAGAGAGAGACAGACAGACAGACAGACAGACAGACAGACAGACAGACAGACAGACAGACAGACAGACAGAGAGAAAGAGAGAGAGAGAGAGAGAGAGAGAGAGAGAGAGAGAGAGAGAGAGAGTTGATCACCGCTCATTCTATTACCCTCGTAAAATAAAGAAGTGTCATTGTCATTGTCTATTTCTTTTTTGAGGTTCTTGTTTTTCAACCTACCTGTATGAGTTCTGGTATGGCGCTTGAGATCAAAGGTGTCGTTGAAGCCCTTTCCGCACCATGCACACAGGTAGCGTTTGATCTCCTTGTGGCTGCGCACGTGACGTTGCAGCAAGCGAGGCGTGTCGCACTTCATGCCACATACAGGGCACGCCGGGAAGGCATCCAACGTCATGAAACCTGGGTCACAACGAGGCTGGTAAGTTATAGGAGATGCACAACACAGATACATCGTTGTTTCTGCGCTTTTTTTTTGTTGGGTTTGTTTGGTTTGTTAGTCGGTTGTTTGTTTTTGTTTGTTTTGGCTTTTGTGTGTTGTTTACGATTGATTTTGTGTGTGTAAGGACAACAGCATGATCTCGTGGATTTGGCTTGTAGAGGGATATAGCAAGGAAGAAACAATATTTCTCATGTTACATCGCCCTACAAACGCAAAAGCGCTCAATCGGTGTGAAAAAGGGAGATCAAGAGAGAAAAGCGAAACACACACACACACACACACACACACACACAAACACACACACAGACACACACACACACACAAACACACACACACACACAAACACACACACACAGACAGACAGACACACATACCTACACATACACATACACATACACACACACACACACACACACACACACACTCACACAGAAGACCAAAGGGGTCGGCGGCACTAAAGGAGAGAGAGAGAGAGGGGGGGGGGGGAGACAAAAGAGACAGAAAGAGGAAGACGAACGGAGACCGAGATAAGTAGAAAGAAAGAAACAAATACAGACCGAGAGAGATGAGTGTAATGAAAGAAACAAGCAGAGACAGAGGGAGGCAGAGAGATGATACTCACTCAGAGGTCCATTGTCCAAGGGAAGACGTGTTTTTTCAGCAGACAGCAAGGGGTTCTTCAGTCCGTTCCCATCGTTGATCATTTCCACGCTAATCTTGGCAGACTAGAACACACACAAAAGTACATCAATACATGAGCTTTCTTTCATTGAAAAAAATAAAAACAAAATTAGGCACAAAAAAAAAAATAGGTGTGGTTACGGTAACCCGACCTACCCTATTTTTAGGGGCCGACCCTATAACTTTTTATTACATTTGTCAAAAAAAGAGAAAAAAAGAAAAAAAAACGAACCCAGAAAACGCAATGAAAGCGAAAGCGCCCGAGTCGCACACTTACTTCCCTGTCAAGTAGGTTTAATTTGTACACATTAGAAAAAAAAGTTTAAACAAAAAAAAAAGTGATTGCCTACCTTCCTACCCTATTTTTTTTGGCTAGGTTACCGTAACCACACCTATTTTTTTCTTTTTGCCTTACAAATCAAAACAAAGGACGACACATGTTATTTCAAGAATGACTACTTAATCCACCTAGACACACAGACCGCTGGACCAAACATATGGTATGTTTACCATATCTTGAGAGAGAAAAAAGAGCACTTTTTCATGAAGATGACGCAGACAAACACACAATGTTTCAGCAACCACACGTTTTCTGTCGTGTTAAATACGAAATGTGGGTGTGGGTGTTTATTTAAGAAAGACTGCATCGGCCCACAATGACACACACGACAAGGTTGAAACTGGTTAAACTGGCCGTCTGAAACACACAACACTGAAACACAATATGCCTTCCCTATGCCCAAAACGGACATGTTTTGTTGTTGAAAGAACTGCTGTGGTGAAAGGGTAAAAATAACTTCTCCATTGCCTGACGATTTAAATTTTACTGTGTATAACCTCTCTCTCTCTCTCTCTCTCTCTCTCTCTCTCTCTCTCTCTCTCTCTCTCTCTCTCTCTCTCTCTCTCTCTCTCTCTCTCTCTCTCTCTCTCTCTCTCTCTCTCTCTCTCTCTCTCTCTCTCTCTCTCTCTCTCTCTCTCTCTTCCTTGCTTTGTTGGGTGAAGAAATACTAATGTAAACTTGGTTCAACAATTCGTATTGGATAAATATCCAGGAAATATCCGTGGGTGTCTTTTCATACTTGACTGTTACGTACGTGAATGAAACTCGACAAAGGACTAGAATATAATTTGCAACATATGCAAATATGCAACATATGCAAAATGTAATGATCATTTAATGATTACCAAGCCCATTGTCAGATCATGTTATCGTGGGTTTTTTGTTTTGTTTTTCTAAGAACTGTAAAAAAAAAATTGCTGCGCCCTAGTTTCGTCATCAGCAAAAAGTGGCATGATAGCAAAAGGAAAGTTTCATTATGAATCCACCCGTTTTTCCTGAGTGCAACATTTCAACCGCACAATCATAATGTAACAAAATACACATCTGCCTTAAGATGCTTGCATTGTTGATATAGTTCTCATGTTACGAATAAAGGCTGAACAGCAATCCATGTGAAGCGCTTTAATCTTACAGGAACACTCCTTTGTCGTGTAAGCCACCATGTGTAATACAACAGATCTGCACAGATGTGTGTTTTTTTTTGCATAGGATAAGGGCATCCTTCAACTAAGATACATCCACAAATAAACTGGCTGTGGAGTGTGGGACTGTGTTATGTTTGCAGATTGACACGGCCTCCTAATCGGGAGGTCGTGAGTTCGAATCCCGGTCGCTGCCGCCTGGTGGGTTAAGAGTGGAGATTTTTCCGATCTCCCAGGTCAACTTATGTGCAGACCTGCTGGTGACTTAACCCCCTTCGTGTGTACACGCAAGCACAAGACCAAGTGAGCACGGAAAAGATCCTGTAATCCATGTCGGAGTTCGGTGGGTTATGGAAACACGAAAATACCCAGCACGCCTACTCAACGAAAGCGGAGTGAAGCTGACTATGCTCTCAGAGTATAGTTTGGGGAACCCAAATGGGCAAACGAGCTCACACGTAACCAAAAAATTCTGGAACGCTGAAGAAGAAGAAGAAGAAGAAGAAGAAGAAGAAGAAGAAGAAGAAGAAGAAGAAGAAGAAGAAGAAGAAGAAGAAGAAGAAGAAGAAGAAGAAGAAGAAGAAGAAGAAGAAGAAGAAGAAGAAGACACGGGTGTCAAATACGAAATTAAATCATCATCACACACACAAAGTCTCATTCTGCACAGACAGCTGTCACGCAGTTCGTATGTGTTCCAGTTGAAGGATGTTGTTACCTAATCATAAACCTATAAAAGCCGGACCAAATATGTGGTGATCAAACTCTTACACAAGAGGGAGTGTTCCTTTAATAAAATACAAATAAAAACTAAGGTGCAGGATGGCGACAAGATATGCAAAGAAGATGCGCCCTTTTTGTAATGATTGAAAATGATACGCTGGGGTGAAAAGCAAGATTAATTCCTTGAGACATTTGACATTCCTAAAAATGTGATGAAGCTATGAGTAATGTAACCCTGTACATGAAAGGAGCAGGTAACATGCAACGTTGTGCAAATAGGAAGGTTTCCGCCAGTTATCTCTTTGAGGTTTTGGGTGCTTACAGAGTACCGTGCCCCTTGCGGGGGCATCAAACATCGAGGTCACAAGCAGGGTCAAGGGGAAGGTCGGCTGGGCGGACAGGAGACTACAATAAGAAGGTTTCCGCCAGTTATCTCTCTTTGAGGTTTTGGGTGCTTAGAGAGTACCGTGCCCCTTGCGGGGGCATCAAACATCAAGGTCACAAGCAGGGTCAAGGGGAAGGTCGGCTGGGCGGACAGGAGACTATTAGATGGCGGTTATGTGTCACAAACACATGGCGTTTGATAAAAAATCTATCTTTTTATCTTTGTGTAAGGGGGGGGGCGGGAAGAGAGAGAGAGAGAGAGAGAGAGAGAGAGAGAGAGAGAGAGAGAGAGAGAGAGAGAGAGAGAAGGAGACAGAGACAGAGACAGAGACAGGGAGACCGAGACAGAGACAGAGAGAGAAGAGACAAACGGAGACAGAGAGAGAGAGAAACAGGGAAAGAGAGAGAAAGAAACGGATAATGAGAGAGAGAGAGAGAGAGAGAGAGAGAGAGAGAGAGAGAGAGAGAGAGAGAGAGAGAGAGAGAGAAAGAGAGAGAGAGACTTATTTTTTTTATACACCCTTGTAAGCTCTTAAAATGCCTTTCCTGCTCTCTTTCTTTCTTGTTTTTCTTGATTTCTTTCTTTCTTTATTTACTTTTAATCATTTTTCTTTCCATCACGCTGTATACTTGATTTGAACCCCATCCGCGTTAAAAGTATGTAAAACATTTTATTCTCTGTATATTTCTTTCTTTCTACGCCACATCTTACAGTGCTTGGAAATAAGATAAGATAAGATAGTTGTTGCTTTTTGGGTCCAGCGGACCATATAGGCCAAATCAGGACCCCAGAATTGGAAATGATGCTTTATTGCTTCAGTGAAAACTATTAGGAAAGCCTCCCGCTACGACGGTTATGGGCTATGTTAGGTTAATTAACTTAGATAAGTGAAAAGAATAGCTGTAGTAGAGGCCCGATCCTGAACTCAACGACGTTTCTTTCTTTCTTTCTTTTTTTCTGTCGTACGTTGATTCCTTCGATATTTCGTTCGTCCTTCTTTTTAATACGTGAATTTGATACCAAAGCAACTATATATATTAACTTCTTGTCCTTCCAATGTCCAGCGTTATACATAATTCATACTCACACTGGTCTAAAACAACATCTGACCACAAAATAAGCCGCAATTTCTTCACGAATGTCCCCCAGTTGTCACACCGCGGCATCCCGACCTTGCATACTAAGCCGTATCTCTACCACAGACACCCAATCCTGGCATTAAACTCTTCTACACCCCATAAGGCCCCCCCAAAAAATAGGTGTGGTTACGGTAACATAGCCAAAAAAAATAGGGTAGGAAGGTAGGCAATCGCTTTTTTTTTTTAAACTTTTTTTTCTAATGTGTACAAATTAAACCTACTTGACAGGGAAATAAGTGTGCGACTCGGGCGCTTTCGCTTTCGCTTTCATTGCGTTTTCTGCACTCGTTTACTTGGGGGTTTTTTGTTTTTTTTTGTGACAAATGTAATAAAAAGTTATAGGGTCGGCCCCAAAAAATAGGGTAGGTCGGGTTACCGTAACCACACCTATTTTTTTTTTAGGCCTAACACCTGCGCCGATTCTTTCGCCGTTTTATCAGCGGTCAGCAGCGGTCATCTAACGGGCGGGCCACTTCATAAAAGAGAAATAAAGTCCTTGGGGGGACAAACGAAGGAAAGAAGGGAAGCGTTTAGCCCCGACGCCTGGATTCCTTTTCGCCGTAAACTTCGCCATAAACCGTCGGGACGTTTTCAAGGCCGGTAATTGCTAGGTGGATGAAAGTTGTGTCCCTTGACATTTTCCGTCTAGTATTCACGGTTTAGTGAGGCTTGTCCTCCCTTTCAGGAACGGGAAACCGAAACCTATGGTTCTTTTATCCTAGGTCTGAATCTTCTGTGACTCTTGTGACGACAAGATACAAATAATTTGCTCGGGTATCTAAAGTGTTGAACAGTTGTGGTCCACCCGACATTAAATATGTATGAGGACTCGCTTTCATTATGTACTTTTTACAGGACGTTATACTCATTTACTGATACTTTTTCCAAAATTAACCGAAAACGTCAACAAACACTAAAAGCCAATGAACGAAACAATGTATCTCGTCACCATATGTTCCACGAGATAAGAGAACAAAACTCTGAACTCTCACCACTGCAGAATTACGAAGAACGAGTAACAACTGTTTTTTGGAGCACCAAGTGCGCTTCATCAAAATAGCCAAGGAATCCGAAAAATACAAATGCTCAAGTTTAAAAAAAATCAAGAGGCAATACAAAACAAAACATTTGACATTTAAGGTAAGTTTATGGAATGTTTAATTATAGGCAAAACGAAAATGATCACTAGAATGTTGACCTACCGGACTTTCTATTGGACCAACAAGATTCACAACTTTTTGTCAAGGAATCACTTTAGACGCAGCTGACCCTGGAGCAGAGCGTCAACCACCAGATTTATGATCACAACGTGCTACCATACCAGGGCGTGTCTATGGTCGGCCCTAAGCTCCCAGGATTTGGCAGTGGAAAACCAAGAAACAAACTGATCTAAGATTGCTTTGGAGCGCGGATGTTTAGCACCCAGACAAGGCCTGGAGGGATTTGGGATCCTCCACCTGACACCCAGGGGTGTGATGGTAATGGCGATTCCACTGACCAGGTGTGCAGGTGCAATGACGTGTGTGAGGATTTTCAGGGAATATCTTGGTGTGTTGCCGTGGAATAACAGATCCTTGTGAATGTTTCGCTGGATGAAAGCTGAGACTCCTTGATGGATTGATTGCCCTAAGTCTCCGTGAAGGTGACATTTTATTCATACTGCTGCTCTCATTTTTGTTCTATACTTGACCTGCTGGTACAGTTATTCTTATTTCTGCTGCTAACCATCTTTTTCGTCGGCGTATTAATCATCGTCGTCACCATCCTCCTCTTCCTCCTCTTTGTCCCGACATCATCATCCTCATCCTCATCATCATCATCATCATCATCATCATCATCATCATCATCATCATCATCATCATCACTAACGTCAAAATGTTGCTTTCGTTTCAATCATCATCATCATCATCATCATCATCATCATCATCATCATCATCATCATCATCATCATCATCATCGTCATCGTCATCGTCATCGTCATCAGCTGCATCATCATCATCATTATCACCATCATCACAGCCACGTGGCTTTATGTGTTATCTGTTTGCTCACCTCCAGAAAGACCTTGAAGCCTTGGCTCCTCTTGCTCCCATCGTCATCCTCTCCGTCACCCATACATATGCCGCTGTTATTGTTGACATCCACGCCTCCCAGACAACCCTCGCTGAGTCCTCGAACAACGTCCAGTCCTGGTGACCTCACACCCATCAGCGGCGAAGTGGGCATGTCGGGAAGCGCGCTTCCGGGAGGGGAGGGAATTTCTTCAGGGGACCTCACCCCAAAGTCAGGTCGCAGTGCAAACGGTACCCTCAAAGGAACAGGGTGCAGCGGCCAGGGAAGGCCGCTTGTGGGAATCGGTCTCACGATCGTTGGAGGCAGTCCAAAGAAGTGTGCTGACCTGGAGTAAATTGGGGAAGGATAGAGAGCACCTCGGGGAGAAAGAGAGAGGGGAAGGGAGTTTGGCGGGAAAGAAATCCGCTCTTTGGTCAGAAGAGTTGCCTGAGCTTGGCTCAGACCGACATAAGGTCCATGAAGGAAGGGAAGAGAAGTTGGCACTATAGCAGTACGTGTGAGCTTTGGCATGGAGTCATACGCTAACGATGCTGAACTTGTCGCGACGCAGAACTCTTTTGACGGCGAGGGAAACTTGTTGAAGCTGTCCTTACTCGTTGACAACACTGTGGAAGTTGCTGCTGCTGGAGATGGGTTCATTCGACTTTGAACAGGTGAAAATGATGTACTTGATTGAGTAATTCCTCGAACAGTGGTAGGCAGAAACGGCGCCTCAATGTTAGAGCAAGGAATGTGAAAGTGTGTGACTGCTGCTTGGCTAGACCCAACGATGGGAGGTCGTACTGGACAGATGTGTGCAGTATCCGGACTCCTTCGCTTTCCATCTCTGAAGGTTTCTGAAATGACAAATAAAGACAGTTAACCTTCAAGTGGTAAGAGCATATACTACGAAGATCAATCAACACGAAATTCAACACGCCAGTGCCATCAAGTACTCAAATCTTCTGAGAACCAAACATTGTCGGCGACTCCCATTAATTCAGAAAACAGGAGGCCAATGTGAATTGTAATTCAATCAAGTTGGCGTTTTAATAAAACAGATCCTGTGATTGGTCAGAATGCCCCAACTCATTAAAAATTACCGGTCATTAATTACACATTAACATGCTTCCATTTGAAACTTCGAGGTCTTCATCGGGGATTGACGCCCGACCAAAGGTAATTGAAGCCCGACGGAGCGAAGCGACGGAGGGCTTCAATTAGACTTTGGGAGGGCGTCAATCCACGATGAAGACCGAGAAGTTTCAAATGGAAGCGTGTTAATGTTATTGTAATTCAATCTGACGACGATCTCTTTCCTGCTTCCATGCGATGGTAAACAGACAGAATTGGTTCTGTTCTGTTCACACACTACTTTCAGTCCACCTACCTGCAAGGGTCAAGTCCCAAGAAATATGTCTCTGTATTCCTATCGTATCACTCTCCTCCTGTTTTGTTTTCTTTCACATACATTTTCCCATCTTTTTTGACGGGTTTCTGGACAGCAAACTCAAAACAAATTCTTTTCATCACAAAAGCGATCTTTGGAATTGACTGACGTAGTCCGAAAGAATTCATGCATCAACTTACGTCACGTATTCGACGTCATCACTTCGCATACCTTATGGTCTCGGTATTTCGTTGGTACTTCATATTTCCTACTTGTAAAATGACCCTCAAAGCTAACCGAGACTAGTTGAGGTTGTATCAATGCGCCTCGCCAGCAGGTTGTTAATGGATTTTTTAGCGAGTGGCTATCGACAATTAGTCACCTGTAATTTTTAATGAGTTGGGGCATTCTGACCAATCACAGGATCTGTTTCATTAAAACGCAAACTTGATTGAATTACAATTGTCGATAACCACTCGCTAAAAAAGCCATTAACAACCTGCTGGCGAGGCGCATTGATACAACCTCAACTAGTCTCGGTTAGCTTTGAGGGTCATTTTACAAGCAGGAAATATGAAGGCCAACGAAATACCGAGACCATAAGGTATGCGAAGTGATGACGTCGAATACGTGACGTAAGTTGATGCATGAATTCTTCCGGACTACGTCAGTCAATTCCAAAGATCGCTTTTGTGATGAAAAGAATTTGTTTTAGAGTTGGCTGTCCAGAAACCCGTCAATATGTATGTGAAAGAAAACAAAACAGGAGCAGAATGATAAGATAGGAATACAGAGACATATTTCTTGGGACTTGACCCTTGCAGGTAGGTGGACGGAAAGCAGTGTGTGAACAGAACAGAACCAATTCTGTCTGTTTACCATCGCATGAAAGCAGGAAAGAGATCGTCGTCAGATTGAATTACAATAACATTAACATGCTTCCATTTGAAATTTCTCGGTCTTCATCGTGGATTGACGCCCTCCCAAAGTCTAATTGAAGCCCTCCGTCGCTTCGCTCCGTCGGGCTTCAATTAGTTTTGGTCGGGCGTCAATCCACGATGACGACCTCGAAGTTTCAAATGAAAGCATGTTAATGTGTAATTAAAACAAACAAGAGATACTCGAAAACAAGAGTAACCCGCCTATCTCTTTTTTCTTGGACGGGGGGTGGGTTGTTATTATTTTAAAATAATAATTAATATAATTAATTTTATTAATTATTTAATATAATTATATTTCTTTAAGCCAGAGAACCATTTAGACATACATGTATATCTAAATAAAAAGAAAACACACCAGTAACCAGGTTAAATTTAAATATAATTATATTAAATAATTAATTTCAAAGAAATTATTGAGCATGATGGTGTTGGTGTTGGTAGTGGTGGTGGAGGTGCTGGAGGAGGGCGGTTGGGAAGTGATGACAAGCAGCAACATTGCGGGTGAGTGTGTGAGATGGGGAGGCAACGGGCTGTTTGTCCGTAGAGATGATTCTACTTGAATGTTAGTATGCTTTGTTTAAACAGTTGTCACTAAAATCAAAAAGGACACTTAACTTAACCCTCATCACTCTCGAACGTTAACCCAAAACAGCCATTCAAAAAAAATAATCTTTTTCTTCCAGCATACAATAGACAAGACGTATTGTCTCGAGAGAAGCATCAGGACCCCCTGAGAGGACCACACAAAAAACTGCTGACGAAACTGCTGACGTCGCGCTGTTTCGTCAGAGCGGGAGTTTCTTCGCTGATTCGAATTCGCGCAGCGTGTCATCGTCAGTCAAGTGCAAAAACCGTTGTGATGGCTGAAATCGTCCGGAAAATGGGCAGACGAAAGACCGCAAACTACCGTAAATGACTGCCTTAGCGAGCTGCTGCTACAATGGACCGTTTGTTTTTTGAGAGAATGGAGGAACAGCGGGAGGTAGCGACGCCTGTTTGATTTTGACCATTGTGGGATGTGGAACTCCTCTTGTTGTTACATCTGAGGAATTCTTTGCCCCCTGGCCGTGGATTCCGCAAAACGCTGTTTATAGTGCAACCAGATTTTGAATCCTAGCTGTTTCTAAAAAGAAATGGCAGCTGCCACGCTAGTAGGGGGATTGAAGAGCCTTACATTGCAACATTTTACCGAACAATATTTATTTTATGCATTGCAAATATGTGTTCTTGTCTTCCATGGTGATTGAAGCTGTATTGTTGTAAATGCTACATCATACCTCCGCATATTGCAGTGGTGTGTTTGTTTTTAACACCTAAAATTTACAACCAGTGATGGCAGCTTTTTTAAGCGTTTTTTTTAATTTAATTTTGAATTAATTTCAAAGAATGTAAACTTCGTGTTACTATGCCCGGCCGGCAAGGAGTAAGTTTTAAGTGGAACTTTTCTTTTTATCAGTCATCGTTGGTTTACATTGCTACACGAAGATTCGTTAATTTAGTTCTTTTATCGGCATACCTATATTTTAATCTCATTTGTTGAATCCCAGACAGATTATTTAATGTTCCAGGTTTAGATGGAATTGTATATTGCCGGCCAACGTAGATGATGCTTTCTACGATATATATGTATGACGTCATTAATATTATGACGTCATTAATCATCATTACACTGTATATCACGTGCCGTCATTCAATTTTTTTCATACCATCCCGAAGAAGGCAGTTGGTACATGCCGAAATATTGATTTAAACTTACCTAACCTGGTTACTGGTGTGTTTTCTTTTTATTTAGATATATAAGTATGTTTAAATGGTTCTCTGGCTTAAAGAAACAGACTGCATGTTTTGCATTCTGAAAGCAGTATTGTAATCTCAGCCTTTGAAATGATGTCATCTATTTTGAAGCCCAGGGCACATCCACCACAAAGAGCAATCTTTTTTGACCTGGGAACAACAACACACGCTCTGCTTTCTCCCATCTTGCTCTACTACCGAAATCACGGTTTCGGATTTCAAGCCAGAGAGTGATGTTACCGTTCCTTGTAAACGTCTCCGTTTGCCTCGGTGATTGATAACGACTAGTTTCTGCTACAATGAACTGGGCAGCTTTTCCAGCGTTCAGAGTGCCTTGGGCCTATGAAGTACGATTGTAAAAAGTTTAAGCGGGATGGTCAAGCATCCATCCAACCCTCTTTATGCTGAAATAAACACGGGAAACCAACATCATATTGCTGTGGTCCGACTTTGTAATTGGCAACAATTCCAAATGTGATTACTGTATTGTTGTGGAATGTACATATTGTTTGTTTCTTAAACATTGTTTTCGATGTTGTTTTTTGTTGTTTTGTTGTGTTTTTGTATGTGTGTTTTTTGGGTGGTGGTGGGCTTAAATCTATTCTAAAACTTCTCAGTTATCAAAAAATGAATCTGTGAGTAGTTTCAACCATCAACTTTCTGTTCATCCGTCTCCAGATTGTCTTTCCCTTTCTATATCTTATCGTTTTTCATGTTGTTGTTGTTGTTGTTGTTGTTGTTGTTGTTGTTGTTGTTGTTGTTGTTCTTCTTCTTCTTCTTCTTCTTCTTCTTCTTCTTCTTCTTCTTCTTCTTGTTTTTCTTGTTCTTCTTCTCCTTCTTGTTCTTGTTGTTCTTCTTCTTCTTCTTCTTCGTCTTCTTCTTCTTCTTCTTCTTCTTATTTTTCTTTTTTCCCCTTCCTCCTCCCCTTCTCTCCTCTTCTACACCTTTTCCTTCTCCTTCTGAAATCCGCAGCACAAAACCAAACAAACTGTGACAGCCCGCTCTCTTTAATATCCACACGCAGGTATACGGGTGTGTGTTACCGATACCCCCACTGAATGACCGTTGCCTGGCCGAACTGACGGTCAAGCGTCCAGACAGAGAGACAGAATGGGAGGTATCCCAGCAATCGGCCGGAGGGGATGGGAGAACCATGGGGCGTGTGGCTAAATTCGAAAATAACGGGCTAAGGTCATCCCAGCAGAAGTCCACAGTTGCCGAGTTCTGGTGCGAGTGAGTTGCTCGCACTGCCGATTAGTTTCGGTAAATACCGTTTCTTCCCACTACCCGCTTTACCTCCCTTTGACTAGCAATTGCCTCCCCCAGGGGATGCTGGCAGCTTACGTCACGTGGTAATCCCTATCACTTTTGGTGGACAGGATGACATTGAGCGTCTGTTCAACGTGTGTGTGTGTGTGTGTGTGTGTGTGTGTGTGTCGTCTTTTGAGAGTGATAGGCCTATACCCGCGTTCAGCTACGATTATTTCGCAGGAGTGAAAACGAAAGGAGAGGGGACGTTGGAGATGCATCGGTACTCGCGTTGCTTACATTTTATAAGAATTCTTTTCCGCCCAAAAGCATGGTAGCAAATTCAAACGAAAAAATAAGAAAAACCAAACTAAAGTAAAACGCACAAAGAAAAAGAAAACAATATTCGTGTATGTTCCATACATCTTTGTATTTCTTTTTGTTTTGTCCTTTCTGTTCTTCTTACGTTTTGTTTGTTTGTTTGTTGTTTTTGTTGTTTTAATTTTCTGTCTGTTGTTTTGTTAGTTTTATAAAGGAAGGACAGACAGACCACCATTGGATTTCTTGACACCATTGTACATGTGTAAATGTATGTACTTAGCAACCGGCACGGTTGGCCTAGTGGTAAGGCGTCCGCCCCGTGATCAGGAGGTCGTGGGTTCGAACCCCGGCCGGGTCATACCGAAGTCTTTAAAATTGGCAATCTAGTGGCTGCTCCGCCTGACGTTTGGCATTATGGGGTTAGTGCTAGAAATGGTTGGTCCGGTGTCAGAATAATGTGACTGGGTGAGACATGAAGCCTGTGCTGCGACTTCTGTCTTGTGTGTGGCGCACGTTATATGTCAAAGTAGCACCGCCCTGATATGGCCCTTCGTGGTCGGCTGGGCGTTAAGCAAAAAACAAAAACAAAATGTACTTAGCAAAAAACACTAACACAACAAATTAATGATACAAAAATGGGGAGGAAGAAGAAGGGTTGAACTTTGTGGGATCATTGTCTTCTGTAAATTAAACGAAGAAAAACAAACACAAAAAGCCACTATGAAAGTGCCATCTCTTTCATCCTTTCAATTTTGCGTAACATTTTCTCTTTGGATTGTGTGTGTGTGTGTGTGTGTGTGTGTGTGTGTGTGTGTGTGTGTGTGTGTGCGTGCGTGCGTGCGTGCGTGCGTGCGTGTGCAGGAAAATGCTTTCTCTCGTTCTTCCCTCTACCAGGAGTACAAAAATAGCCCAGCGTAGGAATAAATTATACCTAATGCTTCTAATGGGAAACTAAGGAAAGGCATATCTTTCAAAGAGCTGTCTATGTTAATTGACTGTTGGAGACATTAGCAGTTTTCTCTTCATGAAAAGACCACACAATGTATGGCCGTACCTGGATATGATTCACATATAAACAGCACGAGAAGTAACGTGATATTCTTTAACGGAAAATTGAATAACTGTGAAGAAAATGAGTTGACTTCTAAACCGCAGTATTGTACGGCTGAAGAAGAGTATCCCATTTCGTCTGTCCTCGACGTTCTTGATGATGTCTGTCGTCGCCGGGAAGACAGTCACCGTCCGCTGCATGCATAATCAGTTACTAATTTGCACCGCCAGGGGGCGTGATGACAAGGGAGATGATTCATCCGTTAACCCGTGATGGATGTTTAAGCCGACGTCCGCTGAAGAACCGCTGGAAGGGACAAAGGCAGGACCAGCAGGTCAAGGGATGAGGATGATCTTCCAACAACGAAATCATACAACCCTCCATTTAACGGAGCTCAGAAAGGATCAGGTCTCTGACGCCAATATTTGGACGGTGTTTTCCACCGACTTTGTGCCACTTCGGGTGACCATATTCTTCCTACCAACCTAGCCATGAACGATGAGAGTTTGATGATCATATTTCCTGCAAAAGTCGAACAAAACATGAGAGAAAGTCGCACAATGCTTTGACAAAAATGACAAATCGTCGAATACCGGCGCCACGTCAACGTTAAAGCCCAAAACGGCACAAATGAGCTAGAGCGCCCTAGGATGTTCTCCGCATGGCTGTCTTCCCAGGTCCCTGACAAAGAGGTGAGAGTGTGGAAGAACAGAAGAGAAGTTGATGAATCACTTTCCATCCGTCTGACGTAGATATGGGGTCTTCATCACACGAGGGACCTGTCGCTCGCACCCCAATGAGAAACCGTATGGGGTTCGATTCTGAAAGATTTCACCAACAGGCGGTATGATCAAGTGCTGGGCGAAGCGGAGGATCCGTTTTTTGCTCGCATTGTGTGGATCGTCGGCTGAAATTCGTAAATTATGCATCGTTGTTAACGCTTGTTTGTGGGAGCTGATGGTAATTTATGACCGTTTTGTGTGGGTGACATGGCAGAAGAGTGAGGAAATAACTCGAAAGAGTTTCAAAAGCGATATCAATTTCAGCCAAAGTATCGGAAATTTAGAAGCAGAAAAAAAACTGGTCTCAGATCGTCCCAAGAGCTACATGGTTTGGTTTGGGGCTTGGATATCACACTACGAAAACACCTTAGCTGTGTGTGACAGTTTCCATCAGCACTCGGCCAAGGTTTCCGTAAGCATATAGTACACCCTTCCCGTAACCGTACTATTCCATGGCTACCCCCCCCCCCCCCCACGATAACCCAAAATGTATGAATTGTAATTGTTTTTGGAAGCTGGGCGATTGCCTTTATTTTGTGCAGATGACAAGCCAAATTGCAATCTTCATCCATAATGAAAGAAAAGAATGCGTGCAGATAAACAGCAGACCCAACCCCCTCCCCTCGACAAAAAATACCAAAGTAAAGGGAAGAAATGTTCAAATAGGATGGGTGACGAAGACAACTGAAAATTTGTCCTCATAGGTTTACCACAAAAAATGTTATCCCAACGGTTGGGACATTACACGAAAAAAATCCCATCACATTTTTCAATGGAGTTCAGCGGCCTGAAAGGATCACGAGCTTTGGAAAAAGAAAACTCCCCTCAACAGTCATGGTTTTTATAATTAAAGGTATACTTCCATCTCGTGAAGGCGATCGTGTGACCGAGAACAAATCTGTCCAGAATTTTACCTGCAACAGCATCATCTTTCCACTTGAACATATACCAAATTTCAACAGGCTGGCTGAGTTGAAATATTGTTAGGAAGAAGAAGAGTTTGATTTGGGAAGCTGCACCTATGTTAATCTTCGAAATAAATTCAACATGAAGTTTCCGTTGTGTACAGGAAGTACTCAGGGTCTTGATTTTTGGGATGTGTCAAAGTGGAAAAATAGTTTCCTCACGTATAAAAGCTTGCACAAATCTGTAGCTGGGAACATGACTCCGTTCATTAGAAGGGCTGTATCTTTAAGGTATTCTCCAGAAAGGAAGACAGTGCAGTGCTGAAAGGTGACGATGTTTCAAAATAGCAGCTTTTTCTATTCACTGCGCGTTATCCGTTGGAATCAAGCTGGTGTCCTCCTAATCGAAAATGAAACGTTTATTATTTGCTGAATAAACGGCCTTCAGAAAAGTGCGTACTCTTTCCGCTTTTTGTATTCGGCCAAAGACTTTTTTGGGTGCGGTGTTTGTACATTTTAATAGTGTGTTCTTGCTTGCCCAGAGAAACTGAAGTATGTAGAACAAAGGCAGGTGGATTACAGATGTCGTCGTCTTTATTGCGCTTAGGGCAAAATTGTGGCCAGCTGTGCAGATTCTTACGTGAACATTCTTTCTTTTAGATTAATAGAATGACACCGAGTGAATGTGACAGCAATGGTTCTTAACCTTTCCGCCACTGGATTGTTGCTCAGCGGAGTCTCGAAACATTTTTCTTTTCATAATTTGTGTGACAAAAGAAAAAAATACCATTTTAAAATAGCGCAAGCAAATGTTGACGAGAGTCTAATTACACTTGAAAGTGTCCAATTTATTTTCCTGATAAAAATAATCCTGAAAATGAGTTTTCCGTAACTTTTCTTGTGGGAAATAAGGTCGTTTGTTGACGTATTATTTATTTTTGAAGGAGGTGTTTCCATCTTTGGTAAACATAAAGAGTTATTCTGTGTTAGTTTTTTTAGTGGTGTTTTTTCTTATGACCTTCTTTTCTTCGTTTGTTTCTTAGTTTGTTCTGATCTAAGTGGAAGAACAGTAAACTTATACATTGAAGGGGAAATATAAGATTAGCGAACGTTTATATTACAATAATGATCACACCAGTCTACGCACACTTTCTTTTATTGCTCTTCCGAGACATTGAACATTTTGAATCAAAACATGTAAACAGTTATCTGTGTATTCGGATCATTCAATATATTTTAGTTACAACAGAAGCGAAAACAAATCCTTATTTCTCTCCGGTTTGCTAATGCAAAACATCGTATGCCGTATTGTGTCAATACCAGGCATCTGCCTATACAGGGAAATCTAGTCTGAAATGAAATCATAACATTATTTTGGAGATTATGTTTTTACTACGTATTGTGCCCAGTGCATGAAGTTAGTAAAAAAAAGTGTTAGAATTTCAAACGCAAAATGTCAATAACTGAAGGAAAGCATGCTTTGTTTCTGGTAATTGTTCTAAATGTAACAGCTGATCGCTAGCTTAAGTCGTGAGCAAGTGTCGACAGATCACTATTTTATTCTGTGCAAAATGTGAAGTTTCATAGAATTATGGCTTTCACCTCAGTTCATAGCGAAGCATATTCATACTTATTTTGGAATCTCGTCATTTGTATAGACTGTGTTTGAACTTACTGTGTAGAAGAAATGCATGAAACAACATATTCTTAAATACATTTTGTTTCAAATTTCCCATGTTGCATTGCTGTTTGCTTATCTTTCTCGAAGAGAGATTTTTTTTGAAAATAAGAAGCTTTCATCATTTCTCGTTTGTGTCCACTTGCTATATTTCAACGCAATTGCCCATCATTTCTCGTGTCTGTGCTCATGCTTTAAACTATAACACCGTTTCGCATGATTTCTCGTGTCTGTGCTCATGCTTTAAACTATAACGCCGTTTCGCATGATTTCTCGTCTGTGCCAATGTTCTAAACTGCAACGCCGTGTCGCATCATTTCTCGTCTGTGCTCATGCTTTAAACTACAACGCTGTTTCGCATCATTTCTCGTCTGTGCCAATGTTCTAAACTGCAACGCCGTGTCGCATCATTTCTCGTCTGTGCTCATGCTTTAAACTACAACGCTGTTTCGCATCATTTCTCGTCTGCGCCCATGTTCTAAACTGCAACACATTTACACCCACCATGTTTCGTTTGTGCCCATGTAAACACTTACCCATCATTTCGTGTTTGTGCTCATGTAAACACTTACCCATCATTTCTTGTTTGTGCCCATGTAAACACTTACCCATCATTTCGTGTTTGTGCCCATGTAAACACTTACCCATCATTTCGTGTTTGTGCCCATGTAAACACTTACCCATCATTTCGTGTTTGTGCCCATGTAAACACTTACCCATCATTTCGTGTTTGTGCCCATGTAAACACTTACCCATCATTTCGTGTTTGTGCTCATTGTGTTCATGTTCTAAACTGCAGTTGCCCATTATTTCTCGTTTGCTTCCCAGTGTTCTTAACTGCAACACACTCAGTTACTAATCCTTTCTTGCTGTGACCATGTTCTAAACCAGAACGCAGTCACCCATCATTTCTCCTTGATACCCATGTTCTACGCTACAATACAATTACCCATCATCTTACCGTTGGTTCTCTACTGGTACAGAGCCCATTGCTGGCCCACCCAGACAGCGCAAAGACAGACACAAAGGTATCACCATGATCTTACAGTTACGAGTCCCTCCAGAGAGCGATGGCTACAAGGCGATAACTGTGACAGCTGCGAACCACTTCTTTTATGGACAGTGCGTAACCCACTGAGACGTTCGTACAGCTTTGACGAGTCCATCGAGATGATATTCTTCTTGAAAGGTTTTATGATAATGCTGGGTTGGGTGAGTATAGATAGGTGTCACCTAGGCTTGCAACTTTGGGAAGGGACAATAGAATCTGAAAGTCCGCGAAAAACGGAGATGGTTGTCTGTTAGGAAGCGTTAAAGTATCTTTATAAGTATCCAGGTGCTTCTTTATGTGATATAGCTCAGTTGGTAGCGCGCTGGATTTGTATTCAGTTGGCCGCTGTCAGCGTGAGTTCGATCCCAGGTTCGGCGGAAATTTATTTCAGAGTCAACTTTGTGTGCAGACTCTCTTCGGTGTCCGAACCCTCCCCCCGTGTACACTACATTGGGTGTGCACGTTAAAGATCCCACGATTGACAAAAGGGTCTTTCCTGGCAAAATTGCTTAGGCACAGTTAATAATTGTCTACCTATACCCGTGTGACTTGGAATAATAGGCCGTGAAAGGTAAATATGCGCCGAAATGGCTGCAATCTACTGGCCGTATAAAATTTCATCTCACACGGCATCACTGCAGAGCGCCTAGAACTATACCCACGGAATATGCGCGATATAAGCGTCATTGATTGATTGATTGATTGAAAAAAGGTGCAACTCTATCTATCTATATATATACATCTATCTATCTATCTATCTATCTATCTATCTATCTATCTATATATCTATCTATCTATCTATCTTTATATATAGATAGATATATATAGATATATAATATATAGATATATATATATATATATATATAGATATATATAAATATATACATATAGATATATATAAAATATATAGATATATATATATAGCTAGCTATCTAGTTACCTACCTACTTACCATATGTCTCTATCACTCTATCCATTTGTCTGTCGAGCTAGCTACCTACCTTCCTACCCACCTGATTGCATACGTGTCTGTCTGTGTATGTACTTCAGAGGAGAAACTACCAAAATACAGAAAATGTCAGCTTCTTTTATGATATATGCTTAATCTTTTTCAAGTAATCTGATAGTATCTTAACTTCAAGAAGAAGAACAAACTTCTGAGAGGGCCCCAGCCCATTTTGATCTAGGATCCTTTTGACATAAATCAGCTAACCACATTGTATGCCACCGGCACGGTTGGCCTAGTGGTAAGGCGTCCGCCCCGTGATCGGAAGGTCGTGGGTTCGAACCCCGGCCGGGTCATACCTAAGACTTTAAAATTGGCAATCTAGTGGCTGCTCCGCCTGGCGTCTGGCATTACGGGTTTAGTGCTAGGACTGGTTGGTCCGGTGTCAGAATAATGTAACTGGGGGAGACATGAAGCCTGTGCTGCGACTTCTGTCTTGTGTGTGGCGCACGTTATATGTCAAAGCAGCACCGCCCTGATATGGCCCTTCGTGGTCGGCTGGGCGTTAACCAAACAAACAAACAAACATTGTATGCCCGCCCATAGCTTTGAAGGAAACATTCACCGTTTTTTGCAGGATGTAAGCTTCCGATTCATTGTAAACTTTACAACCCTTCGGAGAGTGTTAGGAGAGAGATGGCTCGATGAAAAAGGATCTGGAGGACGAAAGGAGCCGTACAAATCAGATAAGGAACGGGTCTTTTTAAACAGAATAGAAAGAGGTCTGTACTTTGACCTTCAGAAGACTCGTTTGTGTCCTCCTCCACCTCCTCCTCCTCTTTTTTTTTTCTCTCGGTACTAGCAATTCCGCCTTTTCGTAGAAGTCGACAAGTGAACATTAGATGAAGCATATTTAGAAGTCCCAGGACTACCTTATAGAAAGAATGCAAGTGGTAGGACTCTTGAAACAGTCGCAAGTTACAAAAGGAATACCGGTTGTTTTGCACTGCATACTTCATAAGAAGTCTTGACAAAAGAGTTTTAAGAAATATGGCGCTATGCAATAGATAACTATGTAAATGATTTGTGCTCTCTTTTTTTCTCTGTGTCTCTGTCTGTCTCGATCTCTCGATCTCTCGATCTCTCGATCTCTCGATCTCTCTCTCTCTCTCTCTCTCTCTCTCTCTCTCTCTCTCTCTCTCTCTCTCTCTCTCTCTCTCTCTCTCTCTCTCTCTCTCTCTCTCTCTCTCTCTCTCTCTCTCTCTCTCTCTCTCTCTCTCTCTCTCTCTCTCTCGCCAAAGATATGCTGTGCATTGTATATTCTGAACATATTTTTGTTGTACTATTGCTACATGTTCGATTGCTACCAGCTTGTACTTATAATTACTTGCATAGTATGCATTTGGTTTTATGAATAACCACATATGTATGCTCTTCATGCCTCATCTTCATCATCATGATCATCATCATCATCATCATCATCATCATCATCATCATCGTCATCTTTATCATCACGTGCTGAAGTTTTCTGACTTTTTAACTTTTTAATTTTTAATTTTCAATTTTATCATTGTGTGTCTGTGCGTCCCAAGGACAGATTGTAAGAAAAGGCGTAGCCTTAAATCTTAATCCTTGTTAAAAAATAAAGTTCAATTCAATTCAATTCAATTCAATTCTCTCTCTCTCTCTCTCTCTCTCTCTCTCTCTCTCTCTCTCTCTCTCTCTCTCTCTCTCTCTCTCTCTCTCTCTCTCTCTCTCTCTCTCTCTCTCTCTCTCTCTCTCTCTCTCTAGTAGAATTTCTCACAGTCATTCTGTGCGTCATGGTTGCTCCACTTCCCTTACATTTTAGTAGAACCGTGTTTAGAAATTAAAATAAAGTAATGAATTCTGGGTTAGCGTGCGCCCAGTAGATCGGAGACACCTCAAGAACCGTTGTGAGGTGTTTTCACAGGTACCCGTAAGCTGTCACGGACGACAACGCCTAGCAAAGCGCCACTCTATTAGCGCGGAACCGACAAGAAATCTTCTGAAAAGGGGCGTAACTCTTCAGGAGTATCGCTTATCTCCCCGCAGTCACCTGACGAGAGAGTGCGAGGAATTATTGCCCACCTATACAACGGGTTTATTACGCGACGCCATATTGTATTTCTACGCGTCTTTGACGAAAAAGATCGTTACATTATGCCGTCACGACACGCTACACGCAAAAAATACTAAGCAGAATTTTTTTAATTCTGGAATGTGAACGCCCAAGAAGCGTTGGGTGTTTGCCTGAGGCACGAAACGTCAAAGGGGATGACAGTTCTGTTAGTCTGATACTGTTATCTTTGCAGCCCTGTAATAGTCAGCGAAGCCAGTGTCGGTGACACGCTATGCAAAGAACACCATTGTAAACAGCCGTAACCTACCTACGAAGCTTGTGTTCAAAGACTATCGAGCAGAACACGAAAAACATATCATCAAAAACATTAACTTGCCCCAAACACGAAATGACATTACTTTTCGGGAGGCTAACTTTGCAAGAAGGTGTTTTCTACAGCGTAAGAGACCGAACTGAAAATGGA
The DNA here is from genome assembly GCF_037325665.1 of Littorina saxatilis. Classification (NCBI taxonomy): domain Eukaryota; kingdom Metazoa; phylum Mollusca; class Gastropoda; order Littorinimorpha; family Littorinidae; genus Littorina; species Littorina saxatilis. The sequence goes on from NC_090250.1 coordinate 43,478,639, forward strand.
CCTAAAAACCGATCAAAATGCGTTGAGCTCGAGATATGTTACGTCAGAAAATTGACTAACACAGATTTGTCCTGTACTGTCCTCTGCTGCGAACCATACCTGTCTCAAAATGGCGTTTCAAAGAATCCATTTGGTTATCAAATCATCAATTGGGCCATCAAAGCATCAAATGGGTTATCAGAGCATGAAATGGGTTATCAAAACATCAAATGGATTATAAAAGCGGATACTGTTGGATTTGCCATTCAGTGTGCAGAAACAATTTATTGCTAGAAGGAAGTTGTCACGGTTAAACGATTTCGTCAAAATAAACAGGAAAACTTCTTTCCTTCACGTTCTAAAAAAAACTAAACCAACAAAAATCAATCTCATTTTGCTTTTTTTCAGTAATATCCTTCTGGGTTAGGGCGTAGCCGTTCTCGTGTTTCCATTGACCAGGAAAACGTTCACAAATGTAAATCCCAGCCTCTCCCAAAACGGTGTTTTCACGGCACAGCCTTTCCAGTGAAAACAGTTGGGCTCACTTTGTCAAATCTAGCCAGGCTTTAACACCGGATAAGACTATCCCTCCACTTGGACATATACAAAAAGTTAACAGTCTCTGTTTTCTCTGTTCAGACTGGGATTGTCTTCTGAATTTACTTTTTAACGGACACAGGGGATTTTTGTGAAATTATTAAATCCAAAAAAATCCACTGGACACAGAGAGCACCCATGATGTTGATTCTCAGTATGCGTCCTAGTAGAGGGATTTCTTAGCCCATGGTAAAGCCTGGACCGATCTGAGATATGGTGCGCCGTACTGTTTCCATGGGAACGACTATGTAACTCTAATGTTGCGTGTAAGCTCGGATCCATTATATTATGAGTTATTTCTAATATGCTGACTGTTAGCAAATGATAACAAGACATGTCGAGAAAAAAAGATATCAAGCATGAGCCTTTTAGGCGAATGCTGATATCGTTTGTGAGACATGTCTGTTATCATTTGCTAACAGTCAGCATATTAGAAATAACGGTTTTATTACCGTTTAATTCGACCAAAAGAAATTTCGAAGCAACCCCGCGAATTAGACAGAACAGCCGCAATGGGAACCTGAGCGCTTCTACCTGATTATGCCTGTCAGTCAAAATATTCTCGTGACCTGAGTCAGCCAATCAGAGTAATACACCTCACGTGATGAATATTCACAGGTCAAATGCCTTTGACACACAACAATCTCACAAGATAAACCATGTTGAACATGCGTTTCGGTTGCTTCGCTTTTTCTCGTTGAACAGAGAGCGACAGATTTAGAACCGACTCCAGACGGATGGGAAATGACGTAAAGATACATTTGATGTAAAGCGAGTGGCGCAATTTTACTTTATTTTTCCGAACTTTGATCATTTAGATTTCAAGTGAGCGGTCGGCATTGCACACTCAGACGATGGGCGGTGCCTTGCTGTTCCGTTACGCACCCATCGACAAAACTCGCTTTTCGGTATTTTTTTTAGATAAAGAGAGTATTACCTGACAGCATTTGAAGTGTCATTCTTTAGAATAGATCACGCTGATATTGTTGAATTACATTTTTACTTTGTCTTGTTAATTTTTAGCGTGATAAACAAAAAGGGTCCCTGCCTGAACGTTATAACATTTAGAGGGTCACCTAGAATCCGTCCTGATTGGTCAAAAAGCCATATGGGGCACTGAATTGGTAATAAATGTGTATAATAGTGTTTTGTCCATGAGATGGCAGACCGGCACGGTTGGCCTAGTGATCGGGAGGTCGTGGGTTCGAACCCCGGCCGGGTCATACCTAAGACTTTAAAATTGGCAATCTAGTGGCTGCTCCGCCTGGCGTCTGGCGTCTGGCATTATGGGGTTAGTGCTAGGACTGGTTGGTCCGGTGTCAGAATAATGTGACTGGGTGAGACATGAAGCCTGTGCTGCGACTTCTGTCTTGTGTGTGGCGCACGTTATATGTCAAAGCAGCACCGCCCTGATATGGCCCTTCGTGGTCGGCTGGGCGTTAAGCAAACAAACAAACAAAAAAATCCATGAGATGGCCATCTGTACAAAATGTACCGTCGAAGGTTTAACACATGCCCTTCTCATTATATGTATACAGACATTATTATTATTATTATTATTATTATTATGAACATTTGTGCGCCTAATCTAAATATAGCCCTAGGCGCTTACAAAATATAAAATACATAGTGCACATTATACGAAACACAAATCGACAAGGACTCATACACTCGCAGACAGGCGCACAGACATTTCAGAAATCCATTGCTGAAAAGCAAATCGCCCCCTCTCTCTCTCTCTCTCTCTCTCTCTCTCTCTCTCTCTCTCTCTCTCTCTCTCTCTCTCTCTCTCTCTCTCTCTCTCTCTCTCTCTCTCTCTCTCTCTCTCTCTCTCTCTCTCTCTCTCTCTCTCTCTCTCTCTCTCTCTCTCTCTCTCTCTCTCTCTCTCTCTCTCTCTCTCTCTCTCTCTCTCTCTCTCTCTCTCTCTCTCTCTCTCTCTCTCTCTCTCTCTCTCTCTCTCTCTCTCTCTCTCTCTCTCTCTCTCTCTCTCTCTCTCTCTCTCTCTCTCTCTCTCTCTCTCTCTCTCTCTCTCTCTCTCTCTCTCTCTCTCTCTCTCTCTCTCTCTCTCTCTCTCTCTCTCTCTCTCTCTCTCTCTCTCTCTCTCTCTCTCTCTCTCTCTCTCTCTCTCTCTCTCTCTCTCTCTCTCTCTCTCTCTCTCTCTCTCTCTCTCTCTCTCTCTCTCTCTCTCTCTCTCTCTCTCTCTCTCTCTCTCTCTCTCTCTCTCTGTCTCTCTCTCTCTCTCTGTCTCTCTCTCTCTCTCTGTCTCTGTCTCTCCTCTCTCCCCCTTTCTCTGTTGGACTGGATGGTCTTCTCATTTAAATCGGGTTGCGTGTACGTGTGCGGGTGTAGTCTATAATTATACGCGTAAATGTGTGAGTGTGTGTGTGTGTGTGTGTGTGTGTGTGTGTGTGTGTGTGTGTGTGTGTGTGTGTGTGTGTGTGTGTGTGTGTGTGTGTGTTTGTTCGTCTGCAGCCATTGTTGTTTTTGTATAGATATGTATTTAGACATGTTCCCCTACTAGTCACGCGAGGGTAACGCCGACTAGTGGTTTATTGGTTTTAAATATTTGTGGTCTGCAGATTGATTGGTTTTATGAGTGTGTGTTAACTGTTGGATCAGTATTTTCCTTTGTGTGAACATACTATACCTTGCTTTTTACCCTTAGTCTTAGATATTTTTGTTTACCTATGGCTTTCGTGTTGGTGTGTTTGTTCGTTCGTACTCATAAACTAGTTTGCTATGTTTTTGTTGTTAATAATGTTTTGTTCATTCGTCCTTTTACCCCTTTTATGAATGATACAGAAATTGTTGTTTTACCTTGTCTATAAGGCTTATATTAGTTAATGACAATAAAGTGTCAAAGCGACAAAGCGTCAAAGCGTCTCTCTCTCTCTCTCTCTCTCTCTCTCTCTCTCTCTCTCTCTCTCTCTCTCTCTCTCTCTCTCTCTCTCTCTCTCTCTCGCTCTCCCCCTCTCTCTCTCTCTCTCTCCCTCTCTCTCTCTCTCTCGCTCTCTCGCTCTCTCTCTCTCTCCCTCTCTCTCTTTCTCTCTCCTCTCCCCCTCCCCTCTCTCGCTCTCTCTCTCTCTCTCTCTCTCTCTCTCTCTCTCTCTCTCTCCTCTCTCCCCTCACTCTCTCCCTCCCTCTCCCCCTCTCTCGCTCCTTCTCTCTCCCTCCATTGTTCTCTGTCTCTCTCTCGCTCTGTGCGTGTGTCTGTATATCTCTCTCTGTCCCTTATTCTATGTCTGCCTGTCTGTCTGTCTGTCTGTCTGTCTGTCTTTATTTCTCTCTCTCTCTCTCTTATATCTCTCTCTCTCTCTCTAAGTCTCACACAGAAACGCACACACAGTCATATTCTCTCTCTCTCTCTGTCTGTCTGTCTGTCTGTCTGTCTCTCTCTCTCTCTCTCTCTCTCTCTCTCTCTCTCTCTCTCTCTCTCTCAGCACTCTGTCTATCTCAGTCACACACACACATTACCGCATATTAGTCGAGCGACCAGTGTTCCTCTGTCTGTCTTTCTGTCGTCTATCCATCTGTTTGTATGTCTCATCTCCACACACACACACACACATACACAAACACACACAGACACACAGACACACACACACACACACACACACACACACACACACACACACACACACACACACCCCTCGTCCCTGCTCTCTCGCTTTTCCTTTTCATCTCTCTGTCCAAAATATCAGCCTCATCAGGTGAATATCAGATAGGGTTATCTCCACGGATCAGCCACCAACCCCGAAACGTTTTGCTACACTGAGCTGGGGACAAAGCGCAGTATTCCTCCCTCCTATAGAGACCTAGCCTCCTCCGGGATCCTTTTCTTTCTGTGGACCTCAAGAGACTCAAGACGGTACAGTGTTCCACCCCCGTTAGCATCAGTCTTCAGGGAGAAGAGCTTAGAGAGTTCTCGTTAGGCAGGAATAAAAAGTCGCAGGGTGTGTTGCTGGTATAAAAGTCTCGGGTGTTCTTTGATATACAGCGGACCCCCCCCCCCCCCTCCTTCCCCCAACACACACACACACACACACACACACACACACGTACACACATACCTTTTAAGACACGCCCACACCCCCGGCCCCCCTCCTTCCAATGTAAGACTTTGTTGAGACCCTGTTTTCTCATACTTCCTGTCGTAAGTTCTGTAAATATCCCTCCAGTTTAAGAACCCCTTCCTTCTAAGACCAGATTTTTTCAGATTTTGTGCAGGTTTGATACTGTAGTATAAAGATGGGTTAGGGGGAGTCCCATATTGGTTGGGACGAGAAAGAATTTACCCGATGCTCCCCAGCATGTCGTAAGAGGCGACTAACGGATTCTGTTTCTCCTTTTGCCCTTGTTAAGTGTTTCTTGTATAGAATATAGTCAATTTTTGTAAAGATTTTAGTCAAGCAGTATGTAAGAAATGTTAAGTCCTTTGTACTGGAAACTTGCATTCTCCCAGTAAGGTAATATATTGTACTACGTTGCAAGCCCCTGGAACAAATTTTTGATTAGTGCTTTTGTGAACAAGAAACAATTGACAAGTGGCTCTATCCCATCTCCCCCCTTCCCCCGTCGCGATATAACCTTCGTGGTTGAAAACGACGTAAGACACCAAATAAAGAAAGAAAGAATAAAGATGTAAGGGTTATCTTTTGAATAGTCTAAGGAGTCGGGTCCTAGGTGAGAATCACCTTGAAAGACACTGTTGTATTTGTTTCAGCTGAGCAGGGAAGGGAGGCGAAAGGGAGGGGTGTTGCAGGAAAGGGGTTTAGTTTAAGGTACGGAGAATATAGGTTGGGTTAAGTACAGATTTGTTTTAAATCTCGGGGAATGTTTAAGATAACCGTTGCCTACCCTTTCATCCCGGAAGACAATGGGTGCAGCGTTGAAGGTCATAACATTCAAAGAGTGTGTGCACTTTCTTTGCGCGGCTCATTTTCTCAATACCCAACCCAGTATAATTATACAAAAATGGAGCACAAGGATCTGAGCATATAAGCACACTTGTTTGCTTCTTAGATCCATTATTCTGAAGTCCAAACCAACAACTTGTCCACTTGATCCCATACCAACACCACTGCTTCTTGAGAATCTTGATGTGTTGTTGCCAACTCTTACTCAAATTGTCAATGATAGCCTGTTATCTGGTGTTTTTCCATCATTGTTCAAAACTGCACTTGTCAAACCACTTCTCAAAAAACCTAGTCTTGATGTCAATATTTTGAAGAATTATCGTCCTGTATCTAATTTATCATTCTTGTCCAACGTTTTTAAAAAGGTAGTTTTGAAGCAGCTGTTGTCATATTTGAACACCCATGATTTGATCTCGCATTCTCAGTCCGCTTATCGCCCTTCTCACTGTACTGAAACAGCCCTACTTAAAGTAATCAGTGACATTCTGTCTGCTCTGGATGGTGGTGACGTGTCAGTGCTTACCCTACTTGACCTTTCTGCAGCGTTCGACACGATTGACCATGTCACGCTTCTCCATAGACTTCAGACTCTGTACGGCATCTCCGGTCCACCGCTAGCATGGCTTGAGTCCTATCTCATTGGCAGGACCCAGGCTGTGCTTGTCGATGGCCAGATGTCTGCTCCAGCCCCACTTTCTTTCGGCGTTCCTCAAGGTTCAGTACTCGGTCCCATCCTTTTCATCATGTACACTAAGCCCTTCTCCACATTGATTCAAAACCATTCTGTTTAAAATCAGTCTTTTGCTGATGACACCCAGCTGTATAAACCCAGTCCCCCTGCAGAGACACATTCCGCCATCCAGACCATTCAGACATGCATCACTGATGTTAAATCTTGGATGGTCGATAATAAACTTAAGCTGAATGATGATAAGACTGAAGTCTTACTGTGCAAAAAGAAGAACACTACATTTCCCTCTCCCCAACCTGTTTTTGTACAAGTGGGCAACACCGACATTCTTTTCTCACCATCAGTTAGAAACCTTGGATTCACCCTTTCATCTGACATATATTTCAACAAACATATATCTTTAGCCTGTAGAGCAGCTTATTTTGAGCTTCGTAAGATCAGCACCATTCGCCACACACTCTCCTCTCAAACAACTAACACTCTTGTCTGTGCCTTTGTTCTTTCTAAACTTGACTACTGCAACGCTCTTCTCTCTGGCTGTCCTCTGTACCTCCTGCATAAACTACAAAAAGTCCAAAACTCGGCAGCACGCCTCATTCTCAAAGCACGAAAACGAGATCACGCAACACCACTTCTTCACACACTGCACTGGTTACCTATTCAAGCCCGCATTGACTACAAACTGTCCACCCTCTGCTTTAACTTCTGTTCTGGCTCGTCTCCTGCTTACTTCTCTGAACTCCTCACCGTCTATTCGCCAGCAAGACAACTCCGTGCCTCTTCTGACTGTCGCATCCTTACCATCCCACACACCAAAACCAAAACATACGGACAACGCACTTTTACTTTCTGCGCACCCACACAATGGAATTCTCTCCCCTTTCACATCCGCCACTCTCAGTCACCCCAAGCATTCAAACGAGCACTTAAAACACACCTCTTCAAGAAATACAACCCCTGATTTTGTTTTCTCAGTCCATCAGTAGGCTATTTAGTAGTGTATTTGTTGTTTTAGTGATAATGTGATAATGTACATAAACATCTAGGGCTGTTTTTTTATTCAGTATTGTTGATAACATGTTCTGTCTGATTAAGGGTATTCAGTTGGTATTTCCTTGTTTTCACTACCTATCTTATTCATGTTTTTATTACTTAGTTAGTGGAAGAATTTTTTTGTAATGTATGTTTGATGGCGTATGCTTTTAATTAAGCGTTGTTGACTATGAATGTAGATGTAAATGCTTGTATAACTGTGTTTTAATTTTAAATGTGTCAAGCGCAAAGAGCATAATTGTAAAGTTATGATGTTGCGCTATATAAATGCTCATTTATTATTATTATTATTATTTATTCGTTTTTTGCCTCAAATCTTAAGTTCACTCACATTTTTGCACTCACATTTTTGCACGCGTGGGCTACAAAGAAGACGGAACCAGCCATACTCAGCGGTAATACTCAGTTTTTACAGGGGGGTGCGGGGGGGGGGGAGGTGGCGTACACGTACTCCTTAGGACTATAAATAAAGTCTTAGACCTAAATATCAGAAGAAAAACCATGCAACAACATATTAGCCTTTATTTTGCACACAAGCTGCACGCATCATTGCGTCAGTACCAAGCAGGCGTCAGAGAGATTTGTAATAGTATGCTGAACGCTTAACCCAATCCGGCCCCTTTAAGTTAAAGTAGAGTGCACGCTTAGAATTGCAAAGCCTCTTACGGAATTGCTTTTGGACTCTCTGGCACATCCATCTTTTTTTTCAATACCTCAGTACGAGCCAGGTCTGTTCGAGAGTGTTCATACGTGAAACTGCTATTGTTTGCACATTTTATGAACTCGTTTGCACAAAAGCGGGTGTCAATGAACACCAACCGTCCGTCCCGTTGCAAAACGCGACCCCTGACTGTGCATAATCGCTTCACATATTGTCCGTTTTTTGTCCTATGTCTGCTAAAAGTGATGAAGAAGGCCATTAGCTAGCTGCTTCGTTTTTGTCAACGACGCGCGTGCAGCTCTTGCGTAGTTCTGATCTTTCTTTTCATCCGGCTGTTCTCGGGTTACAAGTACCGCAGGACTGAGATGGAATGGACCGAGCCCGCAGGAGTCTTTAGACGGATTCCCTGCGCCGTTGCCAGCCGAAGGAAGGCAGTATTAGGCGCCCGCTGCTTCTTTTCAACCGCCGCCAAGAAGCCGCCTCTAATTTATCGCTGGTTGGATTAAGAGAGCTTAGTAGTGAGTGGCGACACGAGAAGAAATAGGAGATGATCTAAAAACTCCCTGCCAATGGTTTCACTGTGTCGCTTGAGATTATCTAAAAACTCCCTGTAAAGGATTTCACTGTAACGCTTGAGATTATCGAAACACTCCCTGTGAATGATTTCACTGTGTCGCTTGAGATGATTTAAAAACTTCCTGTGAATGATTTCACTGTGTCGCTTGAGATGATTTAAAAACTTCCTGTGAAGGATTTCACTGTGTCGCTTGAGATGATTTAAAAACTTCCTGTGAAGGATTTCACTGTGTCGCTTGAGATGATTTAAAAACTTCCTGTGAAGGATTTCACTGTGTCGCTTGAGATGATTTAAAAACTTCCTGTGAAGGATTTCATTGTGTCGCTTGAGATGATTTAAAAACTTCCTGTAAATGATTTCACTGTGTCACTTAAGATGATCTAAAAACTTCCTGTGAATGATTTTACTGTGTCACTTGAGATGATCTAGAAACTCCCTGTGAATGATTTTACTGTGTCACTTGAGATGATCTAAAAACTCCCTGTAAATTATTTCAATATGTCGACTGAAATGATCTAAGAATTCCCTGCAAATGACTTCACTGTGTCGATTGAAATAATTGAAAATTTCCCTGCAAATGATTTCACTGTGTCGCTTGAGATTATCTAAAAACTCCCCGCAAAAAATTTCACTGTGTCTCCTTAAATTATCTATTTGAAATGCATCGAAAGGGATTTGACGTGAATTTTACTGTGTCGACTGAGATGATCGTAAAACTCTCTGAAATGATTTAACTGTGTTGCCGGTCTTTATAGGTCAAACTGCTTTATTGGAGAGAGAAATATATGATGACTACAATTTGGCTCGAGGATTAAGAATAGTCTCAACTGGTGACAACGGAAGAAATGGGAAATTATTATCAGAAGACTCATTGAAAAGGTTTTCTCTGTATCTGTCAGTTTTCTGTATTGGTCAAATGGCCTTGTTGAAAAAAGTATAAATCATGTATGCCAACCTCAATTCTGCTAGGGGATTAGAAGTTTAGACTTTACTGCTGACATGGGAAGAAATGCTAATAGGATAGTTCTAAAAGCTCATTGAATTTTGATTTTACCGAGTCGGCTGTCGGGTTTAGCCAAACTGCCTTGTTAAAAAGAAATGGAATAAAGTATGTCGACCGCATTCTTGCTAGGGAATTAGAAGTTTAGACCCTGTCTGCACTCTGCCAAGTAATATGTTTCAAAGAAAGGAAGATATGAAGCCGCCTGCGCTGTTTTTACCGACGGATGCTTTTCACCGCGTGATGACTGCAATCGACGCATTTATCTTAGTTATTAGGGTGCTGAAAAAAAAATTATTCACAAAAATCAACATTCCAACAAACATCAACATAACTACATGATTAAAAATTGTGTCTTTTGGCATGCGAAAGTATGATCATTTCTTCAAAGGTAAAAAAAAAAAAAAAAAAAAAATATCAGTCAAATATCAAATTTGGTGAGACACACCCTTTGAAGTCGCACACACACAAAAAGTCGACAATAATTGCGATGGAGGTGCTTCTGTGCGTTTTTTGTTTGGTTTTATTTGCTGGTTAAAAAAAATAATTCGGAACTTGAATTTAAGGGGAAAGTAACACAAAGCGGCTAGCAGAGTGCATAAGGGTGAGTTTGTTCTGACAGCAGCTGCTAGTGAATTAAATTACTGTGAACGAAGTAGACAAATCATGACAATGTAATTGAAAAGAAAACTCGAAACAAACAGGCAAATAGAGAAGACAATTGAGAAAAAGAGCTGTTTGTGTGTTTGTTCGTTCGTTCGTTTGTTCATTTGTTTGTTTGTTTGTGTGTTTGTTTGTTTGTTTGTTTGTTTGTTTATTTGCTTGTTTGTTTGTTTATTTGCTTGTTTGTTTGTTTGCTTGTTTGTTTGTTTGTTTGTTTTGTTTGTGTGTTTGTTTGTTTGTTTGTTTGTTTGTTTGGCTGGTTCGTTTGTTAGTTGCTGGTTTGTTTGTTTACATGTTTGTTTGCTTGTTTGTTTGTCAGTTTGTTTGTTTGTTTGTTTGTTTGTTTGTTTGTTTGTTTGTTTGTCTGTCTGTCTGTCTGTTTGTGTGTTTGTTTGTTTTGATTTTTGTTTGTCTGTTTGTTCAGCTGGTTGGTTGCTTGTTTTTGTTTGTTTTTGTTTTTTTGTTTTTGAGTCACTTGAGAAAATGTGACTCTATGTAATCGGTCAGTGTTAGTCTGTCCGGCCGGCCGTCCGGCCGGCCGTCCGGCCGGCCGTCCGTAGACACCACCTTAACGTTGGACTTTTCTCGGAAACTATCAAAGCGATCGGGCTCATATTTTGTTTAGTCGTGACCTCCAATGACCTCTACACTTTAACGATGGTTTCGTTGACCTTTGACCTTTTTCAAGGTCACAGGTCAGCGTCAAAGGAAAAATTAGACATTTTATATCTTTGACAAAGTTCATCGGATGTGATTGAAACTTTGTAGGATTATTCTTTACATCAAAGTATTTACATCTGTAGCCTTTTACGAACGTTATCAGAAAAACAAGGGAGATAACTAGCCTTTTCTGTTCGGCAACACACAACTTAACGTTGGGCTTTTCTCGGAAACTATAAAAGTGACCGGGCTCAAATTTTATGTGAACGTGACTCCCAGTGACCTCTACACTTTGACGTCTGCTTTGGTGACCTTTGACCTTTTTCAAGGTCACAGGTATGTCTTGAAGGAAAAAAATTGAAATATCATATCTCTGAAACTATTCATCGGATTTGATTCAAACTTTATAGGATTATTCTTTACATCAAATTATTTACATCTGTATTGTGTTGTGAATAGCAATTTCTTCCTGTCCATCTGATGCCTCATATAATATTCAGAACTGCGAAAGTGACTCGATCGAGCGTTTGCTCTTCTTGTTTTGTTATTTTTTTGTTTGTTTGTGATTATTATTGTTACAGTCAATTGAAAACCGTAATTCACCAGACATCACAACACAGCATGTTATTCTACCAAACGTTGCTGATCAAACAAGCAGAACCACGTAAAGACAATGCAGTTTTACACTTAACCTGCGTTAAAAACAAACGCACCCTGTTGCCCGAAGCAGTGATGTTTATCACTAGATCAAAGTGTACTCGCGAAATAACCCATTACAGGTGTTTTTTTCGGCGATGGTGAGATGATGATGAAAATCGAAGAATAAAATCTGTGATTATAATTTTTGGAAGACGTCTCTGTGAGATACAAAGCCAATTGATCGAAAGAAGATATGCTTGAGTGTGTATACACAGCGCCATGACATCCATCCTACAATAATGTGTTTTCCTCCTTGATATTGGGTGATTACTTTTTATTCCTTCGAAAAAGGACGCGACTAACACCAATGTCTTTTCTTTTTAACTGAGGCTCTGAGCTCGTAAAGAGGAGGTATTGTTTGTGGTTGTTGTTTTTGTATTTTGTGTGTCCTTGTTGTTGTTGGTTATTTTGGGGATATTTTGCCAACGTTCCCAAATTCAGAATCAAAAAACAAGAAAGGTAGGTTGTTGGAACGTTTGTTTCCTTGTCTGCTCACTGAAAAGAATATTTGTTTGTCTGTTCACTTAAAAGACCGTTGGGTCGAAATATCTGTGAATGTATTGTTTTGTCAATATCAAACGTTCCAACAACCTACCTTTCTTGTTTTTTTATTTTTTATTTTGGGGATAGGTTTGTGTTGGATCTGTTTGACTTTTCATTGTCATCAGAGTCAAGAATAGGGAATAGATTTTTTTTGGGGGCTCTTTTTCTCTGTTAGTATTTAATGAATTCAGAGGTGAAGATAATCGACAAAATGAAAACAATTTGATTTTAAACCATGAAAATGGTTTTTTTTTAGATTACGTTTTAAGGATGTTTGTATTATTTATGTTAATAGTTTATTCTTGTGTTTTTTATTTGCTTATACATTTTTCCTTTGTTCAAATCGACTTTGGTATTTGCTTCTTTTCTTTAAACAGTGTTTTTTCATGGTTCATGTTTAGTTTGTTGGAATCTCCTATTTTGTTTCATTTGAAGTTGTACTTTTGTTTGTTTGTTTGTTTGTTTGTTTGTTTGTTTGTTTGTTTGCTTGTGTGTTTGTTTGTTTGTTTGTTTGTATTTAGTACTCTTTTGGTACATGTACATTCTGTGTTTAAGTTAATCATTTTACTTTGTGCAGCCTTGATTTCTCTCTTTTACTCTCTCTCTCTTTTTCTCTCTCTTTCTCTCTCTTTCTCTCTCTCTCTCTCTCTTTCTATCTCTCTCTCTTTCTCTCCCTCTCTTTCTCTCTCTCTCTCTTTCTCTCTCTCTCTCTCTCTCTCTTTCTCTATTGCTTATTCTGTTACCCTCCATGAATAAATAAAGTTCAAAGTTCAAAGTTCTCTCTCTCTCTCTCTCCCTCTCTCTCTTTTCTACATTTCCTCCCTCTTTTCTGTGTAAATTATATGTTTCCAGAAAACGAATTTAATTGTTCACTCTCATCGAACGATTTACTCATACAGTACTTACCTGGATAATCCAGCCTATCAGCGAGGGTAAAAGGATGGGAGAAAACACCCACACTTTTCGACCTTCCATCTTTCTCATCTCGATCACGTGACGTTTCCTCGTTCCTTGTCGTCTGCTTCACCTCTTCCTCCTTCCTGGTCCTTTCTCTCTCGGCAT
>NC_090250.1:43496739-43544239 GCF_037325665.1 Littorina saxatilis
CAGATTTTAAAATACGGGGCAATGGTTTGTGTCAGGTCGATTTTAGGGGTGACCTTGTTTGACAGGCTGCCACGGGATGCCTATACAAAGTACCATCAATCGGACAAATGATATGTACAGCTGACATGATTACCTTTTGGGCCATATAACGTGCAACTAAAATAAATTGCGTTTTAATGTTTTTCTTTGCGTGCGAAAATTGTTGCAATACATTTTTGGCCAAGTTTATATGCACTCTTCTCAAATTGGGCTAAAGTGAAGTATACACAATATGACCTCTTAGCGTTAAGTCAGCCCTTTCTCTTTCCAGAGATGAATGTAGATAGAAGCACAGCTTGTTCAAGCGCTAACTTTTTCACCCAAACTAAGTTATTTTGCCTATTAATCTTTTTCTTAAAAGAAAAGGTCAGAAGAAACCTTCTTCATTTCGCGAGAGAAAGAAAAGCTGTGTTTGTATTGTAATGACATCGACGCAGGAAGGAATGTGTCTTTTTAAGAACTGTAGAAGCCCTACCTTTCTCATGGCGGTTAAACAGATGCAAAACTTTGCTTGCATCGCCTTCCTAACTGTTGAGGCGTTTGTGCAAGTGAAGTTTATCACACTATTAAATCTCTCTTTTTGTAAGTACGTAAAGGATTTGTTCATGTAAACATTCGAGGGAAAACGTATCATCCTTCCAGTCTCTTCCACATTGTTATTTTCTCAAACGGGAATCCAAAAATGTCCACGGCCGAAAAAACAACCACAATAGCATTTAAAGATACTATCTTCCTACGTGAACCGGTCATCATATAAACCATCACAGATACATTCAGATTAATTGTGTTCATGCACCAGGGATATTTTGCCACTTGGACACATTCTAAAACTCAACGCCTTGGCTGCTCTCTGTGGCGAGTGGACCATATTGTCCACAAAAGACCGCAGGGATGGACACCTGTGTAAACCACTGATCCCAAGTTCTACATGCTTTGTACTAAATAAATGTTTATCCAGGATTCAAATTCGGGTTCATTCATGACTTGGTACCCGTCTGGGTTATAGAGATCAGACATTTATAAACATAGATCTTAATATCAATAATCACGAGCAGTTAATTAATATATTCATTCTGGGTGGGTAAGTTTAATTAACACCGCATTTAGCACAGGCTTGCGCTTTTCTAAATTGACATAATCATCTTTGTATTTTAAGACCAAAACTTTGAATTATCATGCATGTGAGCACTCTTTGAGAAGGAAGATGGTTTTTGAGTTTTACACAAATACGTTGCCCATTGAGGGTTCTGGAAGTACAGATTATGGGATTGTTTTGTTATGGCAAACAAACGATCACTTCTATTTATGGCGGTTGTTTAAGTGCTTTTGAGCGCTCTCTTCAGAGTTTGGTAAAACTATCTGAATTTCATGCCCCTGCACAGTTTCGTAAAAACACGACGTAGGATCAAAAAATCATATACCACCCACGCATTCATTGAAATAGTCCACAGTAGGTCTTTGGAAACAGTAGAACCGCGTCTGAATCTAAAATGATGCTTTACAACTTCACTGGTCTGTGAATCTGTTAGGGGCAATAACCAGTGATGCGCTTAAACAGGCGCCCGTTATGACTCTCCCTTTCTCGTAAACTTAGAAGTAAAATGATTGCAACAATCAGAATTTTTTGAGTGCTTCATTTTTTTTTCAAACTTTAACTTGTTTTTGATTGCATGTTACGGCAGTGACACAAACGCTTGTGGGCGCTATATAATTCTGAGGCTGCTTTTGTAAAAAAATAAAAAATAAATAAAAAGATAAAAACGCTAACGGCGTGTTTCAGTTGTAGCTGAGTTTTTTTCTTCAGTGAACGGCGGAAGAACGTTTTTGACACTGTGGTGCCGCTTCTATCTTTTGTGATATTTGTTTTTTGAATTTTTTGTAGCGAAGATTAATGAATTCTTTTGACAGGTTTTTAAACCCTTGCGCACCTTTATCCTCTGCATTTGTGTGTCTTTCCTTGTGCAACGTTTTAACACGAGCATGTTTTTAAGAAGCTGACTATTTTTTATGCGTACATAAATTATGAAACATTGAGCAGTCAATGTCCCCAATACGTTTAGACGCCTAAGATGTTTTAAATAAAGAAGTCCAAAGTAAAAACAACAACAACCACAAAAACAAAACACACACACACACACACACACACACACACACACACACACACACACACACACACACACCACAAAATAATCACCTGCAGAATATACCTGCGTAGTTTGAGCGGCACAGACGACGCACTGCATATTATATACTAGATGATTACCCGCTTCGCAAAACGTGCCTTTTTGGGCCTATGAAACGGTTGACACCTACCGCCTTTGACAAAAGGCTACATAAAGACTAGAGAAGTCAGGTGCATAAAACAAAATGTTCTGAACAGGAAATTGAATGGCCTTTCCAATGGTTGTCACAAATGTTTGGTTTGTGTGCATATTCTGATTTTTTGCAGATTTTAAAATACGGGACTATGGTTTTTGTCAGGTCGATTTTAGGGGTGACCTTGTTTGACAGGCTGTCACGGGATGCCTATACAAAGTACCATTAATCGGACAAATGATATGTACAGCTGACATAATTACTTTTTCGAGCATATAAAGTTTAACTAAAATGAATTGCGTTTTAATGCTTTTCTTAGCGTGCGAAAATTGTTGCAATAATTTGTTGCCCAAGTTTAGTTCGTGCGTGTCTTCACTTCTCGAAAGGCAGAGATTCGTCTGCCTTTTAAACAAACAATATGCGACTGCCTGGATCAGGCCAGGTGGTCATCATTTGCCTAAAGGCTGTCCTCAATTGAGCCCGAAGTCGACTTCGCGAAGTATTTTAACCGAAAATGCAGTGCTAACGCTTCGTGCGTCCGCCTTCGCGAAGTATACTTCGCGTAGGTGACCTCGCCAAGTTAAAGATAGGCTTAAGGACAGGCCACAATCGTCTGCACCAACATCTGCCCGGGCGATTCCATAGGCGCCTTCTCGAATGTGTCCATGTAAAGAAGCACAACAGAAAGCAGAACATATCCTCCACGGATGCAGGGACCTTCACGAACTGAGAGAGGAGATCTGGCCAAGCCCTATCACTTTAGAGAACAAAGTGCAACGGGTCTGTGGAAGAATTATAGAACACTACCGACTTCATCTTGATAGAAAGTGAAGTTTGGTTGCGATTCTAACCAACAAGTTCCCGCAGCTGGCTCCCTCCCGATTGGACATTTTCTCGTGCACCCCAGCCCTGGTCACCAAGTGTGACAAGGCAAACACAACGAGGAACAGGAAATGAAAAGGTTCACATAAACCTGGTTTTAACACTGCGAGTTGAATGAAGACCTCTAGCTCGTTTCATGGTAACAAATACGGTGGAGACGACCCCCCCCCCCCTCCTCCTCCACCTGCCACCCATTTTAAAACAAGAGATTTTCGTAAAATTGAGGTAAAATTGCAGAGGCTCTGAATATAAAATCTCAAAATACAAGGTATTAGGCTTATATGGGGAGTGGGGAGTCTTAAGTAAAAGGGGGGAGGGGCACTTATATTCACTTCGGTGAATAAAGTATTGACTATTAACGCCTAAGTCGGAATAAAAGTGAATTAATGATTGAACATAATTGCGAAAAGGTCAGTTTCATGGTACGTGAACGTAGTTCTCCCAACGATTTTAATCCGTAAGTCTTACGCTAGTCCTTAGATAGGAGAAGGGCCCTGATACAGACAATTTTTTTATTTCATGCTGCTACATAATCGTTTTTTTGTTTATTAGTCATCCTGGCCATGGCAGCTTTCCTTGTTCCGGGTAGACTCTTTGTTGCTGTTGCACTGTTAAATTCAGTCTAAGGGGCTCCGCTCACATGTGTAACTTCAGCAGGACCGACGACGCACTGCAGATTATCCCAGCCCGCTGCACGTTGCATGAAAGGAAAACAGGCCAAGTACTCGTCATAATCCCTATCGCGGCATAAATAATATGCAGTGCGTCGTCTGTGCCGCTCAAACTACGCAGGTATATTCTGCAGATGATTATTTTGTGGTGTGTGTGTGTGTGTGTGTGTGTGTGTGTGTGTGTGTGTGTGTGTGTGTGTGTGTGTGTGTGTGTGTGTGTGTGTGTGTGTGTGTGTTTGGTGGTGGTTGTTGTTTTTACTTTGGATTTCTTTATTTAAAACATCTTAGGCGTCTAAACGTATTGGGGACTTTGACTGCTCAATGTTTCATAATTTATGTACGCATAAAAAATAGTCAGCTTCTTAAAAACATGCTCGTGTTACAACGTTGCACAAGGAAAGACACACAAATGCAGAGGATGAAGGTGCGCAAGGGTTTAAAAACCTGTCAAAAGAATTCATTAATCTTCGCTACAAAAATTTCAAAAAACAAATATCACAAAAGATAGAAGCGGCACCACAGTTCAAAAACGTTCTTCCGCCGTTCACTGAAGAAAAAAACTCAGCAACAACAAAAGCAGCCTCAGAATTATATAGCGGTTTGTGTCACTGCCGTAACATGCAATCAAAAACAAGTTAAAGTTTGAAAAAAAATAAAGCACTCAAAAAATTCTGAGACGCGTTAATTTTGGCCAATAAAGGAAGAAGATAGCCTTTACAATTCTTCCTGGCTCTCTCCCTTCAACGTAAAGATACAGTCCTTCCCGAGAAAACCTTCATGCACGCCGCCACAGCTCTGTCCAGGAGATAACAAGAGAATGTCGCACCCTTCTCACATGCACACATAGACAAGCAAACATCCTGGTAGCTTCTTGTGCATGGGGGGAATTAATTTAGCAGATTCTTCTTCTTCTTCTGCGTTCGTGGGCTGAAACTCCCACGTACACTCGTGTTTTTGCACGAGTGGATTTTTACGTGTATGACTGTTTTTCGTGTTTCTATAACCCACCGAACTCTGACATGAATTACAGGATCTTTTCCGTGCGCACTTGGTCTTGTGCTTGCGTGTACACACGAAGGGGGTTAAGACACCAGCAGGTCTGTATATAAGTTGACCTGGGAGATCGGAAAAATCTCCACTCTTAACCCACCAGGCGGCAGCGACCGGAATTCGAACTCACGACCTCCCGATTAGGAGGCCGAAATCTTACCACCACGCGTCGCTCAATTAATTTGGCAGACTGACATTGGTGTTAGTTGGTGATGTAATTTAGCACAAACAACAAATTCAATCTCACTCTGCACATCAAACAGACAGGCTGTATTTATCTATTTAGTTATTCATTTAAATAAAAAGAAAACACACTAGTAACCAGGATTAGGTACGTTTAAATCAATATGTCGGCATGTAACTGCCCTCTTCAAGATGGTATAGAAAGAAAGGATGGTATGGCAAGTATGATTAGTTATTCATTCATATATTTATTTATTCATTTATTATTTTTTGTCTTTTCTTTTTCTTTTTTTAATTTTGTTAATGGATATATTTACAAAATGACGTATACTCTCATCCCATGACAAAGCCTGGTCAGAACTATGGTGGTTTACAGAATACATAATACGTCATATCTTATTGCACAGAGTATCAGGAATCTTCCTTTAAATGTTGTGGTTAATGAGGATAATGAGAATCTTCATTAAATGAGGAAAAGCGCTATTTTACGATCTGAGAAAAAAATAGAGATGTCACACACGTCGTACGCATTTAGAGTACGTGCCTTTGATTGACAGATCTATAAAATAAAATAAAAAATAAAAAAATAAAAAGGATAATGGTTTACATGGGGAGGCAAGTATCTGTAACCCTTCGCCAACTGTCGCCATGGATTGATGATTATCCTACGTAACTGTGCCCAGCGGAGCGGAACAGTGGACAAAAAGAACACAGAGAAGCGTTCTTTTTGTGGGGAAGGAGAGAAAGTTGTTTTGCTACTTCTTAAACGCACCGTTAGAATGTTAGCGTGGAAGGACTGCATGCCTATGTAGCCTACCTTACAAGGAGAATTCCTCTTGTGTCTCGTCGAAAAACGTTCTTTATAAATAACTGACTCGTGTGTGTGTGTGTGTGTGTGTGTGTGTGTGTGTGTGTGTGTGTGTGTGTGTGAGAGAGTGTGTGTGTGTGTGTGTGTGTGTGTGTGCGTGCATGCGCGTGTGTGTGTCTGTGTGTGCGTGTGTGTGTGTGTGTGTGTGTGTGTGTGTGTGTGTGTGTGTGTGTGTGTGTGTGTGTGTGTCTGTGTCTGTGTCTGTGTCTGTGTGTCTGTGTGTTTGTGTATGACAATTACTAATTCTGGATCATGGAACGTTTCGGATTCCGTCAAAAAACATGTTTTTGTGTGAGCCTTTGCTGCCGAATACTTTCTGATGTTTTTGAATACAATCTACACGCTGTGTGTGGATCAAATTAAGCTACACTGGAAAAGAAAACAAGTCGCGTAAGGCGAAAATACTACATTTAGTCAAGCTGTCGAACTCACTGAATGAAACTGAACGCACTGTATTTTTTCACCAAGACAGTACAGCTTCGTCAATCCCCGCGTGAAGGAAATCGCTCACCTTCCACGTGCAAAACGTAGTGATATTGACACCCCAGATTAGCGCGGTAGCGTATTGTGCTAAGCAGGAAAGCGCGCTTTTTTGTATTCTTGTTAACATTCTGAGCTTGTTTTGAATACAACCTATCATATCTATATGTTTTTGGAATCAGGAAATGATAAAGAATAAGATGAAATCATTTTTGGATCGATTTCTTAAATTTTAATCGTAAGACTAGTTAATCTATTTTCGTTAACTGTGATCACATTTTAAGAGTAAAGATGACATATGTATATATTTTTAGATTCAAAATGTGATGAAAAATACGATGCAATCAATTTTTTAAATCTGTTTGCGAA
Source organism: Littorina saxatilis (assembly GCF_037325665.1). Lineage (NCBI taxonomy): Eukaryota > Metazoa > Mollusca > Gastropoda > Littorinimorpha > Littorinidae > Littorina > Littorina saxatilis. Next base: position 43,503,598 of record NC_090250.1, read on the forward strand.
AAATCGATTTTAATGACAACTTTAATGAGCAAACTCATCAATTAAATTTTAAGCCTCCAAGCTGAAATGCAATACCTAAGTCCGGGCTTTGTCGAAGATTACTTGACCAAAATGTCAACCAATTTGGTTGAAAAATGAGAGCGTGACAGTGCCGCCTCAACTTTCACGAAAAGCCGGATATGACGTCATCAAAGACATTTATCAAAAAAATGAAAAAAACGTCTGGAGGTACCATACTCAGGATCTCTCATGTCAAGTTTCATGAAGATCGATCGAGTAGTTTTCTCTGACTCGCTCTACACACACACAGAGACACACACACACATACACCACGACCCTCGTCTTGATTCCCCCCTCTACGTTAAAACATTTAGTCAAAACTTGACTAAATGTAAAAACAGTGCGAATGGGTTTGATTATAGACAAAGCGAAACATGTTATTACACATATTCTTAAATGTACATAGCAGAAAAGGAGCGCCAGTTAAAATCACACAGATGCATATAATTGAACTTGTTGGAGTGAAAATGTGAAACATCAAGGCGAAAAAAAAACCCACCATGTAAATAATATGACGAAATAAAAAGCATTGAAAAAGCAAAAGGAATAATGAAAACTTCAACAAACAAATCGTGTCTTATCTACACTGCAAAACTTGTAGGTCAAGACACAAACATGCACGTGCGCATTCCCACTTGGGAAGCTTAACGGTGCATCGCATTTTAATCCAAGAATACTTTTCTTGTTAACTGAGAAGAAAACAAGTCGCGTAAGGCGAAAATACAAAATTTTGTCAAGGTCAGTCGAACTCACAGAATGAAACTGAACGCATTGCATTTTTTTCCGCAAGACCGTACACTCGTAGCATCGTCTGTCTACCGCTCGTGGCAAAGGCAGTGAAATCAACAATCTAGAAAAGCGCGGTAGCGGTTGCGCTGAGGAGGATAGCACGCTTTTCTATATCTCTATTCTTTTTAACTCTCTAAACGTGTTTTTAATCCAAACATGTCATATCTATATGTTTTTGAAATCAGGAACGGACAAGGAATAAGATGAAATTGTTTTGGAATCAGAAACTCATGAAGAATACGATAAACGTAATTTTGAATCGTTTTATAAAAAAATACTTTTAATTACAATTTTCAGATTTTTAATGACCAAAGTCATTAATTAATTTGTGAGCCTCCAAGCTGAAATGCAATACCAAAGTCCGGCCTTCGTCGAAGATTGCTTGGCCAAAATTTCAATCAATTTGATTACAAAATGAGGGTGTGACAGTGCCGCCTCAACTTTTACAAAATGCCAGATATGACGTCATCAAAGACAATTATCGAAAAAATGAAAAACAAATTCTGGGGATATCATACCCAGGAACTCTCATGAAAAATTTCATAAAGATCGGTCCAGTAGTTTACTCTGAATCGCTCTACACACCCACACACACACACACACATACACCACGACCCTCGTCTCGATTCCCCCCTCTATGTTAAAACATTTAGGCAAAACTTGACTAAATGTAAAAAGGCCACACAAGGAGGACGAGAACAAGCTTTTATTGTTTGTCTTTTAAAAACAGAAATTTGCCTTTGGGCCTGCCTCACAGTTACAAAAACGGTATTTCACGAAGACCTGCAACAGCAACTTTTTTCTTTCTCTTTTTTTTTATTTTTATTTTTTTTTTTACCTCAGTTGCATGCAGGTTGCTTCAACCCATATTTTTTTTGCCTGGTATGGTTATTTTAGTTTTTTGTGTGTTTTTATTTTTTTAGAGGGAAGCATCCTTCTTTCTTGGTCTTTTTCTTTATACCATAATAACAACAACAATTTTTTGGTTAATATGCCTAAAGGAATCCTTTAAGCACAAACATGTACACAGATCAAGCAGATTAATTTACATCAGTTACAAGCCGTAAGGAGTGGTTAACAATTGTTGCAAAAACGATATTTCACGAAGACCTGCAACAACAACAACTGTGTGTTAATATGCCTAAAGGAATCCTTAAAGCACAAACATGTACACAGATCAAGTAGATTAATTTACACTTCAAGCCGTAATAAGAAGTTAATAATTGCAAAAACAGTATTGCACCGATGTGCAACAACAACACTGAACTGTTGGTGAATATGCCTAAAGGAATCCTTTTACTGTAGCACACACATTTTACACAAATCAAGCAGATTAATTTACATTACAAGCCGTAAGAAGTTGTTAACCATAAATAAATCGGTCAGTGCAGCAGGGAGCATGTCACTGAGTCACCAGCTCGCCCTGAACAAGACAACAATTAATAAACACGCAGACAATAAATCGTGCCGAATTGTCACCCGTATTGTGTTCAGCTACCCGTGTAATGGAGCGATTGCCACCGTTTTCATTGGGTTGTACACTCCTTCACCCGAAATACCGGTGCCACGAACACTCGCATCGCCGCGGGCGGACACGCAAACTGCTGGTCAAAGTCGTCAAACAGTCTTCCTTGCACGCATACGAATTGTTCGCTATAAGCAACGAACAGATGCGCATGCAGCGAAAACGGCGCGCGAAATTGGACTCCAGCTAAGATATATCTACTGGGTGTGTCCCCAAATAGGTAAAAACTGCTTCGACAGTTAAGGTGGGCGTCTACATGTTGCCTGCCCACATCACCGTTTTGAAACCGACGTTGAAAAATGTGCTCTTCATCGCACTTCAACAATTATCTTCCCTGGGTAGCTCTGCTGTCAACGCCGTGCTAGATCCGACTTCCTGTGGAGAAGGAACGCTGGGAAATGGCCGAAGAAATTCCTATTTCGCGTGGCCCCTCAGAACAACGTGGATTTACATAAATGTCCCTAACAGTTTAAGCGGTAGTAGTGAGTACTAGTAGTAGTAGTAGGAGGAGGAGGAGTAGGAATAGTAGTAGTAGTAGTTGTAGTAGTAGTAGTAGTAGTAGTAGTAGTAGTAGTAGTAGTAGTAGTAGTAGTAGTAGTAGTAGTAGTAGTAGTAGTTGTTGTTGTTGTAGCAGCAGCAATAGCAGTAGTAGTTACTACTCTAGCAAAAGGACGATAATTATGGACACTTGGAAAGATGTTTTACGTACATGTCATGTGACCGGGATCTATTCAGTAACAGGACTGCAAATCGGGACAATCACAGTGTCATTTTCCTGCTGGACTTGCTGACCCTGTCCGCGATTTATTGCCGCTATGACTCTTGGTCAAGCCTGGCAATTTGGATTGGCTACTTGTTCATTTACTCGCACGGTGGAACCCCCCTTTTAAGACCCCCCATTTTAAGACTTCCTCCTTTTTAAGACCTTGTTTTCTCAGACCTTTTGTTCATAACCTCTGTAAATTTACCCCCATTTTAAGACTTCCTCCTTTTTAAGACCTTGTTTTCTCAGACCTTTTGTTCTTAACCTCTGTAAATTTACCCCCATTTTAAGACTTCCTCCTTTTTAAGACCTTGTTTTCTCAGACCTTTTGTTCATAACCTCTGTAAATTTACCCCCATTTTAAGACTCCCTCTTTTTTAAGACCCGATTTTCTCAGATTTTTTAAGGTCTTAAAAGGGGGGTTCCACTGCATCATTGGATCCCTTTTACTGCATGTACCCCGTAGAGGTAGTGTTGAATGAATAGCGTATAAAAAGGAATCCATCATAACCTCATTATTTGCATATACATATATTACATGAGGATGAAAGTCGCTTGTTCATTTGAATGCTTGTTATTCTCTCAGGTGCCAGTAGAAAAGGTCCCGTCGCGATATAACCTTGAATGGTTGAAAACGACGTTAAACACCAAATAAAGAAAGAAAGAAAGTAGAAAAGGTTCCGTACAACTCTCGCTTACTCTATTACACATAATTATCGTATGCATAAAGAGCTATTACTTCCCTTTGGTTATTTGACATCTATTACTGCATTAGCGTGCATTTACAGTTGGCAGAGGGGGTCCCAACTTCAGACGGCGTTTTGGGGTAGAAATGTGTGAGGTTGGCATCACATCCAAAAAGGCACAGGCATTGTTGAACAAAGATGGTTTCACTGACAAATCAGACAAAGATGGTGTCACTGACAAATCAGACAAAGATGGTGTCACTGACAAATCAGACAAAGATGGTGTCACTGACAAATCAGACAAAGATGGTGTCACTGACAAATCAGACAAAGATGGTGTCACTGACAAATCAGACAAAGATGGTGTCACTGACAAATCAGACAAAGATGGTGTCACTGACAAATCAGACAAAGATGGTTTCACTGACAAATCAGACAAAGATGCACTTCCTTAACTGCTTCTCAACAATGTTTGCCTATACAGTGGAACTCCCCTTTTAAGATCTAACAAAATCTGAGAAAATCAGGTCTTAAAAAGGAGGGAGTCTTAAAATGGGGGTGAATTTACAGAGGTTATGAACAAAAGGTCTGAGAAAACAAGGTCTTAAAAAGGAGGAAGTCTTAAAGTGGGGGGTCTTAAAAGGGGGGTTCCACTGTATTTGCCTTGATATGATGAAGCAAACCAGCGAAGCAAATGAATTTCGAAAACTTAAAGCGTCTTAACACATCTAGTGTCTAGGTCCCTCAGTAAGGTATATACCATGTGTACTGTCGTAAGCTGAACGATCAACGTCGCGCGTGGCTTCAACGTCATTGCTACGTACGACAATCTTGGATACATCTCAAAATTCGAATTCTAAAACAAGTCGCATAGAATCATTTTTGTTTTTTGTGTCTCTTAATTATTTGTTCACTTTAAAAACAGATAGTCGAAGTTTGTGTGAATGTTTGGTTTTATCATGAACTAAACGTTCACATTTGTTAGCCTTTCTTGTGTGTATTTTTATTAAACGATCAAGCTGAAGATTTAAACAAAAATGATTCTATGCCACTTGTTTTCGAATTTGATTTTTGAAATGTATCCAAGATTGTCGTACGTAGCAATGACGTTGTAGCTAGTTCAAGTACAAGTTTTATTAGTCCATAACCCCTTGGGGCATTTTGAACAATAAATACAATCAATACAATCATAATATATACTAATATAGTAAATAAAAAAATAAAAAATTATGAAAAACTGTTACAAATTCTATTAATAAAGTCCAAAATATTCTTTAGCAATTTCTTTTTCTTAGTAGCAAACAACTTTTTAAATTTAAGTGCATTAGGTGCTAGTGTATTGGTCAAAAGACGAATTCCGGACATAACTCTGTCGGGTTTGTATGGGTTGTGAAAGAGTGATCACCCTTGCTATTCCTCGGACAAAAACGTGGTTCCTGTACGCGTGTACGAGACTGTGTCTGGCCTGTAATGTCACGTGGGAAAGTTTCTCCACGTGACATTATTTTCCAAGTGAAATTATAGGCCAGTCACCAGCGAGGTTGTGTGTCTCATACACGTGTACAGGAACCACGTGTCATAAGTTTGTCCGAGAAGAAACAAGGGTACTCACCCTTTTACAACCCATACAATCCTGACAGAATCATTTCCGAAAATTGTTTATTAAGGTTATGTATTTTTTAAACCGCTATCACAAGAAAATTTGCAAGAATGAAAATAGCAATCATATATGTTCATTTCGAAAAGGAGACATTTAGGCCCTTTAAACTCGTGATCTGCTCTGTCCGGTATAGATTTACCGGTTTGGACTGTCCCTTTTTACATTTAGTCAAGTTTTGACTAAATGTTTTAACATGGACGGCGAATGGAGACGAGGGTGTGGTGTATGTGTGTGTGTGTGTGTGTGCGTGTGTGTGTGTGTGTGTGTGTGTGTGTGTGTGTGCGTAGAGCGATTCAGAGAAATCTTTTTGATCGATCTTCATGAAACTTCACATGAAAGTTGTTGGGTATAATATCCTCACACGTTTTTTTCGTTTTTTTCGAGAAATGTCTTTGATGACGTCATACCCGGCTTTTTGTGAAAGTTGAGGCAGCACTGTCACGCCTTCATTTTTTAAGCAAATTGATTGAAATCATGGTCAAGCAATCTTCGACAAAGGCCGGACTTTGGTATTGTATTTCAGCTTGGAGGCTTAAAAATTAATTAATCAGTGTGGTCATTAAAAATCTGAAAATTGTAAAAAAAAAAATTTTTATAAAACGATCCAAAAACAATTTCATCTTATTTTTCATTGCGTTCTGATTCAAAAAACATATAAATATGTTATATTCGGATTAAAAAAAACGCTCAAAAAATTAAAAATATAAAAATTATGATTAAAAATAAACTCTCGAAATCGATTTAATTTTTTAAAAATCTTATTCCTTGTCGATTCTTGATTTCAAAAACATATAGATATGTTATGTTTGGATTAAAAACAAGCTCAAAAAGTTAAAAAGAATAGAGATACAGAAAAGCGCGCTATCCTGCTAAACGCAACCGCAACTGCTATACGCTATACGGACTGGCTTGTCAATTTCACTGCGTTTTACACAAATTTGACTTTAGCATGATTTGAACCGAGGACCTTCAGCTTTAGAGTCCGACACGCTACCAACCGGCTATGACAGCTCCACGAAAAGCTTAGTGAAAAGAAATTATATGAACAGTTTGTGGTTCTCAGCTCAGAAATACTCATGTCAAACAAGAGGCGAAGCCTTCAAGGCTCCCGTAAGAAATCGACAAACAGTAACACAAACTCATTCACTCCGTCACACATACACACACACAGTAAGCATAGGTGACACGGTGCAAGAGTGGGAGACACTAGATCTAGATCTGTCTGTCTGTAGCCTACTTACGGGGACACGTATCCTTGGCATTCGATGTCATTAATCCAACAAAATAAGGGCACAAATTTGTGCCCCACAAACTGCAAATGTGCCTCACAATTTTTTGGGATTATTTTTGTGGGGCACATTTTGGTTTTGTGGGCCACAAACTGTATTTGTGGAGCGTAAAATAAGGGGCACAAATTAAGCTTCATAAAAAATAAGGACAAATATTTGTGGGGCATAAACAGTGTTTTTGCCCAAAATAATGTTTTGGGCTCTTTTTTTTCCTCCATATTTTGGACGTTGAGCGTGGTTTGTCAGACCTATAGCGTTTCGGTTTTTAGTTACAAAATGGCGGATCGAGTATCTCTGGTTAATGCGAGAGAATTGGGACAGGCGAACCTTTGCATATTAACCAGAGGTATGAAAAGCATGCAGAAGTATGTTTGGGTCTTTCAAGAATTTGTGAACAATGAATTCTCCTTTTCAAGAAAAAGGGTTAGTCTGCTTTTTATATTTAGTCAAGTTTTGACTAAATATTTTAACATCGAGGGGGAATCGAAACGAGGGTCGTGGTGTATGTGCGTGTGTGTGTGTGTGCGTGCGTGCGTGCGTGTGTGTGTGTGTAGAGCGATTCAGACTAAACTACTGGACCGATCTTTATGAAATTTGACATGAGAGTTCCTGGGTATGAAATCCCCGAACGTTTTTTTCATTTTTTTGATAAATGTCTTTGATGACGTCATATCCGGCTTTTCGTGAAAGTTGAGGCGGCACTGTCACGCCCTCATTTTTCAACCAAATTGGTTGAAATTTTGGTCAAGTAATCTTCGACTAAGCCCGGGATTTGGTATTGCATTTCAGCTTGGTGGCTTAAAAATTAATTAATGACTTTGGTCATTAAAAATCTGAAAATTGTAAAAAAAAAATAAAAATGTATAAAACGATCCAAATTTACGTTTATCTTATTCTCCATCATTTGCTGATTCCAAAAACATATAAATATGTTATATTTGGATTAAAAACAAGCTCTGAAAATTAAATATATAAAAATTATTATCAATTTTTTTTTTTCGAAATCAATTTAAAAACACTTTCATCTTATTCCTTGTCGGTTCCTGATTCCAAAAATATATAGATATGATATGTTTGGATTAAAAATACGCTCAGAAAGTTAAAACGAAGAGAGGTACAGAAAAGCGTGCTATCCTTCTTAGCGCAACGAACACCCCGCTCTTCTTGTCAATTCCACGGGCACTGCCTTTGCCACGGGCGGTGGAGTGACGATGCTACGAGTATACGGTCTTGCTGCGTTGCGTTGCGTTCAGTTTCATTCTGTGAATTCGACAGCTACTTGACTAAATATTGTATTTTCGCCTTACGCGACTTGTTTTTTTCTGCTGTGAAGGCAAGGAGATTTTTTTTCGTTTCCGATGTTCGTACTTTGGTTCAGTGTTACCAACAGGCACTGGACGTTACTCACCACAGGGCATGAGAGTGGCACGTGGTTACTGCCCATTGGGAGGGGCATAAAACCAAGGCCTGAGCCGTAGCGTGGTCAGGACTGGGTCATCTTTTGTCCAGCGCAGCGTGACCGTCTTTCGTCACACGCGTAGCGGACACAGCTCTCGCCGCAAAAACAGCCATCTAAGGAAGAATTAAAAATCGTCGATAAATTTTGAACGACACGCAAAGAAAGGAATATGTACCAACAATTGGCGTGACTCTCGGGAAATAAGGTATTGACGATTAACGCCTCAGTCAGAAAGTGAAATAATGATCAGGCACTACTGAGAAATGGACTCTTTATTGGTATGTGGACGCAATTCTCCGCACAGTTTTAATCTGTATGTCTTACGCTAGTACTAGTCCTTACATAAATCATTGGCAAATGGTCTTCTTGATTTGGCGAGGTGGAGGATTGTTTTCTCACGTTCTGATAACAGAAGCTTTTACCTACCGTCTCCCTGCTCTCACCCCGTAGGTTGGCATGCAGCTTCTATGTCTCACATAAATGGCAACACACGTTAAAAGTAGAAGTCTATCAGAACCCGAACGAACTCCAGACAGGCGCGACAAGTCACAGTTTTAAGCTTCACCTTTTACGTATCTATTCTTTTAATTTGTTTATTCATTTATTTATTTATTTATCTATTTAATGTTATTTATTTATTGATATCCTCAGCCGGTCCGACGCATCAACAGTGCTGGTTTGGAAAAAAGATGCGGCTAGATAATGAGGCGTTAGGGGGAAGGGGGGTGAGCGGGGGTGGGTGTGGTGACGTAGATGCAAGATTGTTTGTCCGTTGTTATTGTATTTATTTCTGGCAATAACGCAGGCCGTTTACCAGACCTTACACCTACCCCTATCTTTCACCCTCCATAACCACATACGCATAAACCAAACGGAATAGTGCTGGACTTGTCTGGGCCATTTGACACAGTCTTTGCAGCAGTTTATATTGGAGCATATAGACAAACTCTCATACATACCTCTCCTCAATGGGAACCAGAACGTTCCTAGTTTAATGGCTTTACATACGCTTTCACTTTACGTATCGAGTTACCTCTTCTATTTTATTTCCATTCAACGTCAACCGAGCCCGGCGAGATTAAAAACGACGCATGGATGAAGAAGATAGGATTCTGTTTCAAGTGAAACGAGACGAAATTGGGTTAGTACGGCAGCCTGAATAACGCTTCTTTTTAACGTCCCTGTGCTCTAGCTCCTGGGGACAAAGACGTGGCTTAGGGGGTGACCCAGAGAGCAACTCTGTTTTTACTTTCTTTCGTTTTTTTTTAATCAAATTTTGGAATTCAAAAAGAGACATTTAATTAGCATCAATTATGGTTGTGAAAGTACACGTCGGGTTTTCCGTGTGGGGTTCATTTCAGCACGCAGCACGACGGTCTTTTGTTGTGTGACGCGAAAACATGTCAACATCGAAACGAGTAGCGGTAAACTGCTGCACGCTTCCTTCTCCCTCCGCCTTCTCTCTACCCTCCCCCCGACCCCACCCCCCCCCCCCCCCACCCCCGACTTTATTCTCTGCAACTCTTAACCCCTCTTTTCTCAACTTTTCTCTCTCTCTCTCTCTGTCTCTCTCTCTCTCTCTCTCTCTCTCTCTCTGTCTCTGTCTTTCTCTCTCTCTCTCTCTCTCCCTCTCTCTCTGTCTCTGTCTCGCTCTCTCTCTCCCTCTGCCTGTGTGTGTGTGTGTCTCTCTCTCTCTGTCTCTCGCTCTCTCTCTCAGTCTCTCTTTGTCTCTCGCTCTCTCTCTCTCTCTCTCTCTCTTTGTCTCTTGCTCTCTCTCTGTGTGTCTCTCGCTCTCTCTCTCTGTTTCTCGCGCTCTCTCTCTGTCTCTCGCGCTCTCTCTCTCTCTCTCTCTCTCTCTCTCTCTCTCTCTCTCTCTCTCTCTCTCTCTCTCTCTCTCTCTCTCTCTCTCTCTCTCTCTCTCTCTCTCTCTCGCTCTCTAACGACTAAGTCGGTGTAAAATTTGTGCGAGTGTGTGAGAGGGTGCGTAAAAGAGAAAATGTATAATATGCTTCCACAAGCACACTAATGTTTGTTATACTTTTCCCTATACGATTGTGTTTTATTTGATTTCTTTTTTTATTCTTCATACTTGTTCTTCGTTTCATGTGTGTATTATAGTAGGGACTAGCTGTAAGAAAAGACCATATGGACCTAATGCTATCATCCCTCGGTAATAAAGTGTTCGAGTTAGAGTTCTCTCTCTCTCTCTCTCTCTCTCTCTCTCTCTCTCTCTCTCTCTCTCTCTCTCTCTCTCTCTCTCTCTCTCTCTCTCTCTCTCTCTCTCCTTTCCACCACCCGACTCTCCCATCCTCTCTATCACTTTTCGGTGTTAGATTTTTGTCTATGAAATGCTCGGATTTCAAGCGGACACCCAATCGGTGAAAACGGGTAACGCCCAAATTGAACGGGTGAGTAAACTCGGATATTTTCGACCAATATGAGGCAAGACCCCTGCTGACAAAAGGAGCAGTTTGGACGGTGTCTATTCAGTGGCGAGGATGATGATCATAAAGGTGTTTTCCGTGTAACTATTAGACGAACAAGAATTATCCTGCATTGCTTCGCTGCGGGATGTATGTGAGTGCGCCCAATGAGAAAGGGGAGGTTACAAATATCGGTATTTCCATACGCAGTCCCGTTTGTGTAATTCCGTACAAGTCAAAACAAGTTTGCTGCAAATGTCATGTTTGAAATACATTTGCAATTGGAGGAAAGTTAATATAGAAATGCCATGACTCACATTTGTATTTATATACTGAAAGGCATAAATTCTGCAAATAGTGCATTGAACGATTTTGCTCTCAAACGAAAGTCAGATTGAACCTGTAATTTGTAGTGGACATCTTGAGTGTCGGAGCAAATTTTTAACGCTGTCAGCGTGCGATTTGCAGTATTGCTGATCCAGCCACAGCTCACTGTGCTAATAAAGACAATGGGTTGAACGGGAGACAATAACGTAAAAAAGATAGTGTATGGCCCTATAAAATGCAACTGGCTGTTTGGCTGTATCAGATATCGCAATCATGCCACGACTTGATGAAGGAGAGAGACAGCAAGCGATTGGGATGCTTAGAGCTGGCCAAAGCATTGATCGTGATGAACACTGAACGTTTTCCGAAATCATTGCGCTTGGACTCAGTCACTTTTTTAAAAAAATTGTCATTTCATGATGTTCTATTCAAAATCAATCAAGCGAAGGTTTAAAAACACTAAAATGGCCAATAGATAAAATATTCAAACATTGAAAACATTCACCACTGAGTTGATTTTTTTGTGATTTTTTAAAGTTCAGTTTGCGGAATTTATGCCTCTCGGTATATGTTAATTACCCCAACCTGACTGCACCAAAGAATGCCCCGAAGACGTCTTTAGTATTTATTGTTGACTAGTTAAACAACAAAGCTAATGATGATTACCGATTTTGATCATTCCACAGTGTAGTCAAACACAGTCACAACAAGTGTGCTCCTCTTTTATATTTTGTCTCATTAGGATGTGTATGATCGTCCACCACAAAGACCTCTATATCAACGTACTTGTGAATATTTCGTTTTGTAACGTTCCACATACATACCTTTCTTGCTTTTGATTCCTGATTTTGAAACGTTGGCAGTCTGTCTGCTTGGATGTGTTTTCTTTTTTATATCAAAAATAAAATCTTTAAAAAATGTACTCGCCAAAAATGTCTACAAGGACAAGTATAACGCTTGAGCTAAATGGTGGTATAAGTTGAACTAAAATATATTTTGCTTTGCAGACACAATTAACTACAATTAAGCGTTTTTACCGGTACAGTCAAACCTCTTAACAACGACCACTTGCCAACAACGACCACACCACCGGATCCCCGTTAAGCGTGTTTCTATATGATTCACCTTTCCGTAGCGATCACCTTTGTAAAAAGACCACTTCTGTTTGGTCCTTTAGGTGGTCGTTATGGACAGGTTTGCACATTGATATGTTTTCTGGAAAAGACGCTATACTGGTTATTTAATGGACCACAACAAGCAACTGCAATATACCTCAGTTACGTGTGTTTTGTACCTGGTGCATCGAAAACGGTTGTACAGAAACATGGCGCCACTCAGCGGGGTCGCCAGCAGTAAACAGGCACAACAGACGGGTTCACGAACTATCACCGCTTTCAGTATTAAACTATTTCAAGCCCTAAAACACCCACTTAACCCTCAACATTAAATTATTTGCAATTTCTCATGAATGAATCATGACCAATTAGTTATTCTGATATTTTTTTCCCAAGTGCGCTGCTCTAAAAACGCGAGCCGCGCCCGGTTACGTGTCTCTAAATCCATGCGTCGTATCTGAATTTTTTTTTAAAAAACGGTGATTATCTTTGATTTTAGTGTGGATATATTACCATGCTTTCCGTGCATTTCAAATAAAGGCTGTTCTTGCCTGCGAACTACCCCTTCTTTCATCACACACACACACACACACACACACACACACACACACACACACACACACACACACACGAACGCGCATTTGCAAAGCAATAGTCAACGCAGTATATCATTTTTCGTAGTTTATTTCATCAAGCTTTTCGTCAGAGTTCTTGACCCACTGCATTAGCTATGTCTTTTAGTTGTATAATCTGATCAATCAAAACTAAGCCGGGGCCGACTGCAAAGTTGAGTCTGCATCTTTGGAGAATTTCAAAAGCAAAATGTCAGTAAAGGGCAGCTGAACGTGTCTGTATTGTGGTAAGCACATATGTTATCATCTGAACAACAACGTTCATTTACTGGTCCGTTAACTGTTCGATCTTGAAAGATCTTCAAACTCTGGTCATTTGCATTATTCATGATGACGTCAATTTTATCCTTGACAATGTCAACATAAATATATACTAGGTGCTCTCTGGGTGTAGCCAGTTGCTGACGGACGTTGTTTGAGAGGGAAAGCATGTGGTGTCAACTACGTTTTTCACGATGAAAGAGCCGTCATGACGTCACGCCAGGAAGCCGAGGCTCTTGGCTGTGCAGCAGAGTTACCAGAAGTTGCTGCCCTGCGAGATAAAGCGACGCCACAATTGCCCTGGCGACAGAAAGCGGAAGAAATGGTGAAACTACTATTAATGATATCTGTTGCTTTTTGGGTCCAGCGGACCATATAGGCCAAATCAGGACCCCACAAGTTTAATTAACATTACACAAATTTAAATTAAACAAATTTCAAAAAACAAAGTCAGGAAATGCATCACAGTAAAACTATGTATCACAGTAAAACTATTATCACAGGCGTGGCACCATGGTGCCTCTTCTCTTTTAAGCAGGTAAACATGTGTTATATAAGTGTGACCAGTGTGTAACCTAGCCAAAACACTTTCTTCTTTTCTACTTGAAGCCATCAAAACTACACAAGATACGCCCTGAGCATTAAGGTGTCAGCCACTCATCCCCTGGTCACACATGACAAACTCGGAATTCACCATATTTTTGGGGGAAAAAAGGTGGAGAATTTGATGGGTTAGAAAAGGTAAGTGAAAGGGCTTTGGGGAGGCAGAAATAGAGAAGAGACAAGAAAAAGATCCTAATTAGGTTCACGGCATCGAGAGTGATGGGAACTTCTCTCAGAAGTTAGTAGAGAAGGCTCCCCCATCCACCACCCGGGGAACGCGCCTCTACGCCAATTTGAACAAGAAAAATGTTCATTCAAAATGAACAGCGTCGATGCAATGTCCACCAAAGATTTATTTTGGGAAGTGTTAAAGGTTAGGGTCAAAAGTTAATGAATTGCATGTTGTGCTGGATATATAAATTGTTTATTTCAGTCAATGCTTGATTCATAAGTACATTTTTCAGCATGGTGCATCTACAGGAGGGTGCTCCAACAATGATGCATAGTGCCAACATTTAGCGCAAACTTTTCACAACAGTGCATTATTACCACAAAGCGCATACAGCGATTATATAGTAGCAAGTTGCACTAAACATTTGAACAAAATGCATTTTGTTCAAATCTTAACAGCACAGCACCAAGTTTTGCATAAGTGCACAACAGCACTGACCATTTCACAAAAGTGCATAACAGCTGTGACAATTTTACAAAAGTGCATTGACCATTTCAGGCAGATGGCTAACATGCAGATTTCGCTTTTGTCTGTCTTTCTTTGAAAAGTAGGCATGTTCAAGATCGATGAAGTCATGAGCAATTGGGTTAGATGACAAAAAAAATTCAAAAACGTCAGATTCAGTTAGATGACAGAAAAGATTCAAAAACGTCAGATTCAGTGTTTTGGGCACTGTTGAACAGGAACATTCTCTCCTGTTCAACAAATGTGGATTCAATTCAAAAGCAACATTGTCACAGATAGGCTAGTGTTACATTTCTGTAAAGTTTCAAAAACATCTTCCATGTTTTGGTTACTGTTGAACAGAGGCATATTTTCCTGTTCAAAAAAGTCTGACACAAATTGTCGTAGTTGTGGGTTAAGGTTCGATCTATACTGTCCTTCAAACGAGTCGTAGAACCGTCATTGTCACAGATAGTGTTACATTTCTGTTTTACATTCAAACGAGTCGTAGAAGTAGTAGTACATTTGCGTTTGGTTGTTTTTTCTTTTAGATTCCTGTCACTCATACTAGCAGTATTGATTGAGGTACATAAATCTGTTGATGTACAGGGATGACTTGTTTGTAATGAATCCTTGTTTCCTCCACATTGAGTTTGCATTGCAGTTGGACAGAAATGAACAGGTGTTAATTGATAAACACATTGATAATGGCTTTTGAGAAAATCAATCAATTCTGCAAAGGAATTAACTTGATGACATCAAAACTGCAGCGCCATTTGAAGAATGGTTACCATTTCTGTTTCTTTGATGGGAATCAAACAAATAAAAACATTGACTATCCAAGTTACCATGAATGGCAATAGTTGACTCCTGAAAAGTAGCAAGGATATAATTTGAGACGATAAACGCCTGATGCAATCCCTCCTCAAGGTCAGTCAACTCAAAACCTCCATCATTCGCAACATCAGTAGGCAACACAGCGGGATTCGTATGTCCAGAAATCATGTCGAAAAAATATTACATTTCAAAAGCATGTCCAACCACAGTTGTTGGCAAGTGTTCGTGTCCGAAGTAGCCTTCAGTGTGTGTATATGTATTCATGTGACAGAGAACGTGACCTCATTGTTCAATCCTCTCTCTCTCTTCTTTCTCATTCGAACGCACACACGCAAGAACGTAGCCTACGCACGCATGCACGCGCACGCACACACACACACACACACACACACACACCCCGCTGACGCACACGGCAAACCACGCACACACACACTGACTGTCGGCAAGCATCTCTTTTTGTTTTCTTTACCTTTGTTTATTGTGTTTTCGATATTTGTGTTTATTTTTTGCTTGACTTATCTGTTTTATTTTAATGTTTGCTATCCACATCGTGTGATAAATGTTTCTTCTCAGTCTCCGAGTCAGTTTAGTTTCTGCACGCCGCTTTGGTACTCCTTGTTTTTCTAACTGGTGTATTGTGCGCGACTGATTTGCGGATTTATTTTTATTCCTTTCATATGCAGTTGAAGTGTTGTGGGTGTTATTGTCTGTATATGCTATGTTGCGTCTGTGTATGCCTACAAGAATTTTGGGTGTAATGTGCCTGTGGTCTGCTCGCAGTCGAGCACAGAAAACATGGCGGCGCCCTGTGGCAAATTCGTGGAAAGTCTTCCCGACCGCAGATACCAGCGTCGTCCGCGACGCTGGAATTAGGGGGCGCGAGGATTACTATTAATGCATTGTAAGTCTGCGGGTGCGTATGACAAGAGGCAAGAGGAGACAAAATCTTTATGTCAAAGTGTTTGTGCATACTCATACAAGCGAGCTTTTTTCTGTTTAACCCGCAGCCCTAGCCTGGTGAAGGACTACTTTAATCACATCAGGCCTGGAAGTGGGGAGTGTTTTACCCGCCACGGCGAGTAGAAATCTGTAAATGGCGAGTAGAAATGTTAATTTTGGCGAGTAAAGTTGCTGAAACAAATGGTTGGTTTGGCGAGTAAAATGTGCTCTGTGGCGAGTAAATTATGAACAGTACTAGCCAAAGACGTGTGCCCCATGTTGTGGACTTTCAGGCCTGCACATGTTTACACAGACGCTCGCATAGAAAACAAAAAGAAACGATGAAAACGAAATCATAGGACGCTGTACAAAACAAGGGCTTTACACAACAGTTTTCTTATCACTAAGCATTCTGTTTATATGTACACTTGCAGGAAATTACTGAAAACTACAGACGCTCTTGAGCAAATTCGTTATCAAAACTTTGTATTACCATTTCAGTGCCCCATTTGTCTTTATGACCAAACAGGACTGATTCTAGGTTACCCGTTAAATGTTATAACGTTCAGGCAGGGAACCTTTTTGTGCATCACGCTAAAACTAAACAAGGCAAAGTAACAATTTAAATCAACAATATCAGCGTGATTTATTTCTCAAGAATGACACTTCAAATGCTGTCAGATATAATACACTCTTTATCTGAAAACTACCAAAAATCCAGTGTTGTCGGTGGGTGCTTTACAGAACAGCAAGGCCCAACCCACCCTCTGAGTGTGCAATGCCGACCCGCTCACTTGAAAATGTCACTGTCCAAGTTTTGAATTTGCGGGGTCACTTCCCAATTTGTTTTGTTTTTTCAAAATAAACGGTAATAAAACCGTTATTTCAAATATGCTGACTGTTAGAAAATGATAACAGACATGTCTCAAAAATGATATCTGCATTCGCCTAACGGCTCATGGTTTACATGTCTGTTATCATTTGCTAACAGTCAGCATATTAAGAACCCCCCGCGGGTTAGGGGGAAGAATTTACCCGATGCTCCCCAGCATGTCGTAAGAGGCGACTAACGGATTCTGTTTCTCTTTTTACCCTTGTTAAGTGTTTCTTGTATAGAATATAGTCAATTTTTGTAAAGATTTTAGTCAAGCAGTATGTAAGAAATGTAAAGTCCTTTGTACTGGAAACTTGCATTCTCCCAGTAAGGTAATACATTGTACTACGTTGCAAGCCCCTGGAGCAAATTTTTGATTAGTGCTTTTGTGAACAAGAAACAATTGACAAGTGGCTTTATCCCATCTCCCCCCTTTCTCCGTCGCGATATAACCTTCGTGGTTGAAAACGACGTTAAACACCAAATAAAGAAAGCATATTAAGAAATAACTTATAATATCACGAAACGCTGATTCTTGGTACTAAAAAAAACCCGTAATATCTACAAGGAAGTCTTCAGTCACTGTGAGTGTTTGTATTGTGATCTTATATACAACGAACATGTGGGTACTTTTTTTAATGTGTAAATACTGAGACTCATCGGAACTTTAATAATAATTTACAGCGATAGTTGGATTGAGGACTTAACTTAAGATTTCGGTTTGGTTTGACTTCTTATTCTTTGTTTATGGGCTGAAACTCCCACGCTCACTCATGTTTTCGCACAAGTGGGTTTTTACGTGCCATTCAGGCAGTCATACGCCGCTTTCGGGGGAAGCATGCTGGGAATTTTCGTACTTCTATAACCCACCGAACTCTGACATGGATTACAGGATCTTTTCCGTGCGCACTTGGTCTTGTGCTTGCGTGTACACACGAAGGGGGATAAGAAAAATCTCCACCCTCAACCCACAATGCGGTCGCGGCGGGATTTGAACTCACGGCCTTTTCTTTCCAGACTGCGCCGAACATACACAAATCAAGATCAAGGGGAGAAAATAATCCTTACATTCCCACGTTTGTTGACCTGCAACACACACACACACATACACACACACACACACACACACACACACACACACACACGCACACACACACACACACACATATATATATATATATATACAAAAACACACACACACACACACACACACACACACATAATTAGTGCTTTGGCTTGGGGTCATCCTGTATTTTACAAAGATTATGGCATCCAAGCATCCAAACATCCTAGCATTTTTCACTTCATGTTAATCTGATCTAAGCAAGAAACTAACGGTTCTGATTTACTACACTTTGGTCAGAGGTTTGTTTGCTTGTTTGTTTGTTTGTTTGGTTGGTTGGTTGGTTGGTTGGTGTCTTTTTCTAACAATAAAGAAACTCGCTATGTAACGGTTTTCTTCATTTTAAGCCAATTTATCAATCAAACATATGAAAATTATATATATTCGGATACAGGAGGCCATACAGAATACACTGATGTCACCTGTGTGATTCAATATAAATATTCATTTTTAAGAAATCAAAAACATTTTGAATAAACATTCACAACGAACGTTTAAAGAACCAAGCTTAAATGCAATCCCATAGTCCGGACTAATTCAAAGATCATTTAACGAGAATTTCAAACAAATTGATGAAAAACTGTAGCCGTGAGAGTGCCGCCTCAACGTTTGCAAACGGGCAAATATGACGACATCAAATGGCCCAATCAAAAATTGGCGTAAACAGTTTCGAGCAAATGCTCTCAAAAATTCCTGTACCAATTTTCAAAACAATCCGTTTGGTACGTAGTTTTTGATAAATGCTTTTCACACACAGACAGACACATACACACATACATCGGGAGACAAACCTCGCTCTCCGCTCTTGTTAAAACATTCAGTCTCTACCTTGACTGAATGTAAAAAGGAGGGAGTCTTAAATTGGGGAGTCTTAAACGAGGGGGTTCTATTGTAGGTCAGTCATGTAAGGATACGTTTGCAACGGTTACACATGCGTGTAACGTTAGCTCCGCTAAATAATTGTAACCGTCTCACCTTTGATGTAGTCTTGGGCTGCGACCCCACAGAGCAGCGCCAGAACGAGAAGCAAGGTGTGTCCCATGATGCTGGAAATGTCTGGTCAGGTATGGCGCGAGTGGACGTTTGGATGAGATCGACAGAAGGCGAATGACGAGGTGCAGAAGTCAACGGCTTTTGTACATAATTGCTACTTGCTGACTTCACCTGGCTGGTGCTCTGTCCGTCTCTCTGTCCGTTTGTCTGTCTGTCTGTCTGTCTGGCTGGCTGGCTGGCTGGCTGGCTGGCTGTCTACCCCTCTCTGTCTTATTCCCTCTTTTGTGTTTCCTCCTCCTCTCCCAACTCCCTTTCCCCCTCTCTCCCTCTCCCTCCTCTTATCCCTCACTCTCTCTATTTCTTTCTCTCTCTCAGTCTCTCAGTCTCTCTGTCTCTCTGGCTGTCAGTCTGTGTCAGTCTTGCTCTGTCTCTGTCTCTCTTTCTCTCTCTCTCTGTCTCTCTCTGTCTCTCTCTCTCACTCTCTCTCTCTCTCTCACACACTCTCTCCCAACCTCTCTCTCTCTCTCTCCCTCTCTCTCTCTCTCTCTCTCTCTCCCCTCTCTCTCTCTCTCTCTCTCTCTCTCTCTCTCTCTCTCTCTCTCTCTCTCTCTCTCTCTCTCTCTCTCTCTCTCTCTCTCTCTCTCTCTCTCTCTCTCTCTCTCTCTGCTATTTAAAAGACGACTCCGCCTGTGCCTTTTTTGAATCGTATTGTTGGGTAAAAAAAAGAAAAACACTGTTTATTTATTTAGGAAAGCCGCAGTGACAGCGATAGGTGTAGTGTCAATGAACTACACTACTTGTCATAAAAAACTATACACATATATTTAACTGCAGATCTTTGTGATGCGGCCAGTTATATTAAAACCAAGTATATTGCCAGAAAGGTACTTTTTTCCTCTACCGTATGAAATAAAAAGTTTCATTTTTCATTAATTAGTGTTTATGCAGTAGACCGGAGACCTAGGACACCCCCCAAAATCAAATTCGCAATTTAAGCAAACTTGCAGACACTATAATACACACACAAATCAAAATAAGCAAGAGTGACCCCGTTTTTGATCTCAAATGGAAGAACAACTCATTTTCTACCCATACTCATTATTTGGTTAAGCTGTTGTGCCTAGCAGTGTTGTTTCGCTACCTTTATCATGTATTATCGGCATGAACATTTCTCAAGTCGATTACAGTATGGCGTTCGTGGGATACCTCCAGCTTCGCTGGGATGACGCCATCACAGAGCCCACCAGACAAGGACGGACACGAAGGGTGGCAATGCACATTACAAGGCGGGCGCTCTCGTCAGCGGGAATGAGAGCGTGTTTGTTTGTTTGTTCGTTCACGGGGTGAAACTCCCACCCACGGCTTTTACGTGTATGACAGTTTTTACCCCGCCATTTTGGCAGCCATACGCCGCTTTCGGAGGAAGCATGCTGGGTATTTTCGTGTTTCTATAACCCACCGAACTCTGACATGGATTACAGGATATTTTTCGTGCGCACTTGGTCTTGTGCTTGCGTGTACACACGGGGGTGTTCGGACACCGAGGAGAGTCTGCACACAAAGTTGACTCTGAGAAATAAATCTCTCGCCGAACGTGGGGACGAACTCACGCTGACAGCGGCCAACTGGATACTAATCCAGCGCGCTACCGACTGAGCTACATCCCCGCCCTGAGAGCGTGTTCAAGTTTGCTTCTTTAACAGAGATAATTCTTGCCTTTGCAACTGGAATACCAGAAGTCACCCTCCCCTAACAGTTCAACCCGGTTAACACGCGCTGCAATTCGAGATGGATTCAGCATCGCCAATTAGTAATATATACGCCAACTGTGGGGTCACCCGTTCCATGTAGAAGTAACTGCGTTTTACTGACCCCACCGGCGGTCGAGCGGTCACTTGCCAGGTGGATTCTGGAACTGTGTTCCGCTGAATCAGTAAATTTCGCCAATAGTTATATAATGAATATATTGCACAGTGTCGTTAATAGCCCATATGAATGTACCTCTCTGTCCTTGTTTAGAAATTCAACATTTTTCCAGATAAGCACGAGGAATTTCATCTTCGAGGGCCCCAAAGGGGGGGGGGGGGGGTATCATCACGATCACGGGAAGGGAAATTTTAGCTTTCACGATCACAGTTACCTTGATTTTTGTTTTCACGATCACAAACACCTTGACGAATAGAGGATCATAAAGTGATACAGCTGTGAAAAATGTACGTTGAAAATAAAATGGTTTGCAATAATGCCCATCACGATCACGAAAACAAATGACGATCACGATCACGAGACTTGATTTTTTTGTCATCACGGATCACGGGCAAAGTCCCATCACGATCACAGAAATGGAAATTTCGGCAATCACGGTCACAGAAAGGTCAAAAAACGCCAATCACGATCACGATTTTAAACCCTTTGGGGCCCTCATCTTCAATCGGTTATCCCTTGGGAGTGCTTTACTTGTTTCTAAACCTTTACTTTTAGTATTAAGGAGGGACTCACAAAAAACACCCATTCATCCACTTACAGTCATTAAAATCACATTCCTCTTTCTCGTCTCTGTCTCGCCTGCCATGAAAACTTGTATCATTACAGACCGATAACGCTATCATCAGTCACATCAAAGAAGCCAATACAAAGGCTTGGCGCCGCTGAACGGAATTCAAATTGTAATCTTGCCACAAAGGCAAAGGCGACCCACTGTTGCTGCAGCCTCTATGTCGCCTTAACCAGAAGATGTATACTTATTAGATAGGAATTTTTCAGTCATGTATTCACCCCTTTGTTTACACACCATGTGTTTGATTACTCATTTAAAAAAAACTTCGCAAAAACAAAATGTGTCACAGAGTAATGATTAACACCTTAATAATACGCCTTAGACGAGGCCAAACAAAACCATGGCGTCGCTCAACAGAATTGAAACCGTGATCTGTTAATGCATAAAACCCGATAAAAGTTGTCGCAGTCTCTTCGATGTAAGAACAAGAATATGTATACTCAAAAAAGTGTGTCAGTGATGTATGTGTGTGCACCACTTTGACTCAATGTTTTGTGAAACTGCTCTATTTTAAAAACCTGAGTTTAATCATTTGCAAAAATTCATATTCCTCTATCCTTTTCAAATGTAAAGGGAACTCACTCTATCATCCTGCACGTCAGACAGAGCTCGGTTAAAAGGAGGCACCCCTCAACGGATTTCAAATTGTGATTTGATGATAGCTTCAGCAGGGATCAACATACTCTGCAAAAATGTCTTCGAGGAATTAAAGTGAGATTATCATATATGTGCGACTCTGTGTGTGTGTGTGTGTGTGTTTATGGGTGTGTGTGTATGTGTGTGTGCGTGCGTGCGTGCGTGCGTGCGTGTGTGTGTGCGCGCGTGTGTGTGTGTGTGCTTGTTGTTGTTGTTGCTGTTGTTGTTGTTGTTGTGTTTTTGTTGCTGCTGCTCCTGCTGCTGTTTTTTGTTGTTGTGGTTGTTGTTTTTTTGTGCTAATGTACGTGTCTTATAATTTTATAGAGTCAAAGTTTTGTTTCTGTTTTCAGTTACCAAGTACGTAAATAACACTAAATCCCAATATGGAGGATAAAAAAAATAACATGCACATCAGACGTGACGGGGCAAACCCATGGCGCCTCGCAACGGATTCCACAACGGTAATCTTGTCAACCAGTTAGGTTCACGAACCATTGCAACAGTTTGTTCGTCATGTACAACAATATGCATGCACAATCCTCGGTCTGGGTTGGATTAGTGTTTGGCCCCCTTGGTCTTTTGTTTGAGAAAATAGCAGCAGTTGAAAAGTTCATTGGTATGTATCATTGGCGCCATAACTGCTGCTCAAATTATACCTGCCTAATTGTTGTTAGAGGGAGGTGGGGTAGGGTGAGGGTAGATTAGGGGGGGGGGGGGGGGTGGGTGGTGTTTGGGGACGTAAGGGGATGAGGGTGTCTACGGGTATCTTTATCACCTAATCGTCAAACTGTGCTTACCTTGGTAGACTTCGTCTTAAGTGCTTTTCACACTGCAGACTTTCAATCTACTTTTAAACAACTTCACTTGGATTGAAGTCGATTGAGGAGTCGCTGAGACACACACACACACACACACACACACACTAATGCACACACTAATGCACACACACAAGCGCGCGCGCACGCGTACGCACGCAACGGCACGCAACCACACTGACACACACACACACACACACACACACACACACACACACACTAATCCCCACCGGCCCTCCCATCATTCCAGAAAAGAATAGAACAACCCACACACTTTCAAGAGCAGACCAGTACCGTTCCTCCCACCAACCGCCCGGAGCTCCGAACCAGCCTACACCTCCTGAAATTACAGAGTTCGGCAACATCAAACAGACGTGGCGAGGGCGTGAAGACAGGCTGTTGTAATAGCCAACGTCACTCAAAACAGCAGGAGCCACGGTATTGTGGTGTAGAGGAATTTGTAAGAGATTTGTGTTACTTACACACTCTGTGACCTCGTGCGATACTCAGTAACACACATACAACTTTACGTCTAGTTTTTGGTTGTTCCGTGCGAGATCAGAGTAATCTTGATAAAATATTACTCAAACGTGCAGTTTTTATTACCTGAACTTGATCCGTGTTTTTCCACATTTGGAAACAAACATGAGGTATAATGCAAGAGACTTTCCTTTTCTAATTACTAAGAAAATGCATAAACATTATTTATTAATCAATATACATTTATTAAATAATTTAATTATACGATATATTTGTGAATGTATTGTTTTGTCAATAGCAAACGTTCCAACAACCTACCTTTCTTGTTTTTTGATTAAGAAAATGCATGTTCGCCCTTGACACAAAATGAGGTCAAATTCTGATTTGCATCTACAGCTGTGCACCTTTGAAAACCGTCCCCATCACTGGCTATAGTTTGATCTTCTTTGGCAATGACAGTTTGGAGACATCCTGCTTGCTGCCACGCGGGCAGAAAAATGTTCCCTCTTTATCTTCACCGCGATGGCAGTAAAACCCCTCACGCGGAGGTGTTTTCAGACAGGCCAGACACATGTTTTCCCGGAGGTGATGAGAAACTAAGTAGAAATGCAATCAACCTTTTTTCACTCAGTATTGACGACGTCCGATCTAGCGCTTCTTCGTCTGATCTTTACGTATGCCAATTTTGCTGCGGATAAGGCACTAGCAGGTCTGCTCATAGTTTGACTAGAAAAATTGAAGAAAATAATCTCTTCCATAAGCCGCCAGGCGCAACCAAAATTCGAACCCCCTTCGAGCTTGAATCCGATGTCTCCACTACTTAGCTATATATTGATCTACTAGATGATTACCCGCTTCGCCGGGTACCGGCTTCGCCGGGAAGAAGTAGAGCCGAATACCAGGCTGCGCCTGGGACCCGGCTTTGCCACACGGAGGAAGGGAGATAATCGCGGCTGAAAACACTGGAGAAGATAAGGAAGAGTTACTGGTAGTGGACCCAGACCACAAAAAAAAATCGGTTTAGCGCGCACAGCGCTGCGCGCTGAGAGCACGTGTTGAAATATCTCATCGACCAGGTTGTGTCCCGGGTGTACCTGAATATGCCCACCAAATTTGAAACAGATCCATCGAGAACTTTGGCCGTGCATCGCGAACAGACAGACAGACACTAGTCGTATATATATATACTAGAGGAATACCCGGCTTCGCCGGGGTGAATCGCGAGACAGAGACAGACAGCGTGGCGGTTCATCACAATCACCTCTGCAAGCGAAGTCCTGTCAAACGGGATTGAGAATTTTAGAGCTTATTTCTTAGCCCTATATTATCTGTTGTGGCTTCTCAAATGCCAGAACATACAGACAGACAAAAGCCGCTAGACCCCATCACAAACAGAACTCTACAATCAACAGGTTTTTTCCCCCACACACACACACACAAACACACACACAGAGAAGCCGTATATATATATATATGTATATATATATCTATAAATATATAGAGATAGGTGAGAGTGTATTTTTTGCGTGGCTATAAATTGATTCGACCTTTTCACTTTGACAGTAAGAACAACTTACGGGTGCAAGGGAAGCGTTCTGGACAGCGCAGTGACATTCTAAAAATAGTACCTCAGAAACGGGAATTTGGGGTGAACGGCGCGACAGAGACAGACAGCGTGGCGGTTCACCACAATCACCTTTGAAAGGCGAAGTCCTGTCAAACGGGATTGAGAATTTTAGAGCTTATTTCTTAGCCCTATATCATCTGCTGTGGCTTCTCACATGCCAGAACATACAGACAGACAAAAGCCGCTAGACCCCATCACAAACAGAACTCTATAACACATAGGTTTTTGCCCACACACACACACAAACACACACACACACAGAGAAGCCGTATATATATATGCATATCTGTATCTATAAATATATAGAGATAGGTGAGAGTGTATTTTTCGCGTGGCTATAAATTGATTCGACCTTTTCACTTTGACAGTAAGAACAACTTACGGGTGCAAGGGAAGCGTTGTGGACAGCGCAGTGGACAGCGCAGTGACATTCTAAAAATAATAGTAACTTACAACTGAACGGGAAAGCCACACGAAGGAAGGGAGATAAACGCCAAACACTGGAGAAGATAAGGAAGAGTTACTTATAATGGTGAAATGAACACAAAAACGAAAATGAGTTTAGCGCTGCGCGCTGAGAGCACGTGTTGAAATATCTCATCGATGATATTGTGTCCGGGGTGTAGCTGAATACGGTGTCCAAATTTGAAAAAGATCCACCGAGAACTTTGGCGTTGTGATGTGGTGTAGCGGCTATGGTGTGTCGGTATGGGGGCCCGGGTAAGCTGAGGTGGAACCAAAATAGCTGAGGTGGAACCAAAATCGGTTCCGCGCTGCGCGCTGAGAGCACGTGTTGAAATATCTCATCGACCAGGTTGTGTCCAGGGTGTACCTGAATATGATCACCAAATTTGAAACAGATCCATCGAGAACCTTGGCCGCGCATCGCGCACAGACAGACACACAGACAGACACACAGACACACAGACACTAGTCGTATATATATATAGATACTAGAATGAATACCCGCTTCGCCGGGTAGCCGGCTTCGCCGGGAAGAAGTACTTAGAGCCGTACGCCGGCTTCGCCGGGTCCGAACAATGGACCCGCCAAGCTTAGGTCCCTCCCAGATTCGTGGAATGGGAACAGCACGAAAATGATTCAGTGGCCATAATGCCATTCCTGACCATATCGAGTCCCATCCTTGTCGACGAATGTAACCGTGTTAATCACCTTTGGAGGCGAACTCCACTCAAACAGGACTGAGCAAGTTATGGCTTCTAAAAGGAAGGCCAGTACATAAATTTACACAAAAGCCGCCAGACCACATCACAAACAGAACTGAACAATGCACAGGTGTTGCTCACATAGAGACACACACACACACACACACACATACAAAAACACAGAGAAGCCGTATCTATAGAGAGATAGATGACAGTGTATTTTTCGCGTGGCTATAAATTGATTCGACCTTTGCACTTTTACAGTGAGGATAATTTACGGGTCCAATTTACGTTCTGGACACTGCGTTGACCTTCTAAAAATAGTAACAGTAACAGAACGCCGGGAATATCCGAAGACGCTCCACTCACACTATAGTGCACCATTACGAAGGAAGGGAGGTAAACGCTGAAAACCTGGAGAATATGAGAAGATAAGGAAGAGTTACTTATAATGGTGAAATGAACACAAAAACCAAAATCGATCCAGCGCTGCGCGCTGAGAGCACGTGTTGAAATATTTCAACGATGATATTGTGTCCGGGGTGTAGCTGAATACGGTGTCCAATTTTGAAAAAGATCCACCGAGAACTTTGGCGTTGTGATGTGGTGTAGCGGCTATGGTGTGTCGGTATGGGGGCCCGGGTAGCTGAGGTGGAACCAAAATCGGTTCAGCGCTGCGCGCTGAGAGCACGTGTTGAAATATCGACCAGGTTGTGTCCTGTACCGGGTCAACCTGAATATGCCCACCAAATTTGAAGCAGATCCATCGAGAACTTTGGCCGTGCATGGCGAATACACAAATACACAAACACACAAATACACAGACACACAGACACACAGACACAAGTCGTATATATATATAATAATATAGATAGATAAAAACAGTTTGGACAGACATGATCGTTCCTGCCCAGGGAACATGTCCCTAATAGTTTCCCCGTGAAGGCGTTACAAAACATTTATCATCATAATCATCGTTCATTTGGGAAGGAAGATATTTTCAACTACGAAACTGCCACTGCACCCACCACCTCTTCTTCTTCTTTTAATGTGTTCTTATGTGCTAATCTATTGAATGTCTACTTGCCTTGTTGTTGTCGTTGCTGTTTTATTCCCTGGGTTGTTTGTGTCTTTGTCTGTTCGCTTGCTTGCCTGTTGGGTGGTGTTCTTTTTTCTCAATATCATTGTATAAAGTTGAAGTCCGACAAAATGTTTCTTATAAGTATACGAGAGCGCGTATTTATATGTATTTAACTTGTTCTTTCTTTTATTATATTACTTATGGTATTTTAAATTATTTTTAAACATTTTTTTGTACCCGCTCCACCCACGTCTTTTTACACTTCCTGTTTTGCTGCACTGAGATGGAACAACAAATATTTCTGCGCTCGGAACAACAAATAACTTCGCTTTTCTCAAGGCCTTTTTTTATCTGCCTCCCCCTCTCGCAACATAATATCTTACAAGAATGAAACAATGGTCACAATGGCATATTTTCCCTGTGCAGGAGCGGCCAGAAATATGCGACCGTTAGAGACACTAACCCTGTCATTACCCGCCCCTCCCTCTACAAAAGATCGACCCCGTATGCTCAGCTCTGACTGTGAGAAAACAGTGTGTATTATACATGTGTATGAACGAAGAAGGACACACGTTTCCAACGAATAATCGGAGGAATACGACACCGATTTTGTTTGTGTGCGGTGTTCGGTTAGGTGGGGGAGGGGGATGGAGGTGGGGCCGGTTTGGGGTTAGGGTTGGAGGTTGCTAATGGGGGTTAGGGTTAGAGTTAGGGTTGGGGGTTGCTAATGGGGGTTAGGGTTAGGGTTGGGGGTTGCTAATGGGGGTTAGGGTTAGGGTTAGGGTTGGTTGGTGGGAGGAACGGTACTGGTCTGCTCTTGAAAGTAGGCCTATGTGGGTTGTTCTATTCTTTTCTGGAATGGTGGAAGGGGGTGGGGATTAGTGAGTGTGTGTATGTGTGTTTGTGTGTGTATGTATGTATGTGTTTGTGTGTGTGTGCGTGTGTGTGTATGTATGTATGTGTTTGTGTGTGTGTGCGTGCGTGTGTATGTATGTATGTGTGTGTGTGTGTGTGTGTGTGTGTGTGTGTGTGTGTGTGTGTGTGTGTGTGTGTGTGTGTGTGTGTGTGTGTGTGTGCACGGGCGCATGTGCCTGTAGGCCTATGTGGTTGATGTTGCCGAACTCAGTAATCAGTTCAGGAGGTGTAGGTTGAAGCTTTCTATCAGTCTAGTCTTGAAAGGTGTGGAGTAAGATCGCCGGACCCAGCCCTCCCCCAACACAGCTGTATGCCCCGGTACAGATACTTCAGTATCTCAACCCATACGTACGGTATAAGGACAGTTTCATAGTTACAATCATCACCATCACATCCTATTACAACTCTCGCACACACACACACACACACACACACACACAAACACACACACACACACACACAAATACACACACACACAAACACACAAACACAAACACACACACATACACACACACACACACAAACACACACACACACCCTTCTCATCCCTCACCCCTCAACCCCCCCCCCCCCCCCAACGCCCAATCACCCCAACACAACATCAGACGCTTGTACAGACAATCGTTGGTCTCACCTCCATACGGTAACGACGCTTTGACACCGACAATCATCACCAACACAGGGTCTCACTCCTCCTCTCCCTCGTCATTCTCTTACCTCCCCTCTCGTCTTCTGTGGACCATTATTTTGCTCTGCGTGGAGTCAACATGGGTGGCACGGGCAGATAACAATGGTGTGCTTTTGCTGAGAGAAACCCTGTCAGTCAAGTTTGTAAACATCTCGTAACTCCCCGGTGTCGCATGACTGGACTGAAAATGTCACCGCCCAGTGTTGAAGAAATCTTCCTTCCTTGAAATGAAGGAGAAGAAATTAAGAAAATTGTAGCAAAAAAGAAACAACCTGGCACCGGGCTTCTTCGTGTAATCGTAAAAACGGTCTAAGGTGCTCCTCCTTTCTTCTTTTCTTTTCTTGTGTGTTGCATTTAATCTATGCCAGTCCTGAAAAGGTATCATCATGCAGCACAGTCCTTTTTTTTCTTCTTTTTTACATTTAGTCAAGTTTTGACTAAATGTTTTAACATAGAGGGGGAATCGAGACGAGGGTCGTGGTGTATGTGTGTCTGTGTGTGTGTGTGCGCGTGTGTGTGTAGAGCGATTCAGAGTAAACTACTGGACCGATCTTTATGAAATTTGACATGAGAGTTCCTGGGAATGATATCCCCGGACGTTTTTTTCTTTTTTTCGATAAATGTCTTTGATGACGTCATATCCGGCATTTTGTTAAAGTTGAGGGTTAGGGTTAGGGTTAGGGTTAGGGTTACGCCAATTCTCCCTGGAAAATGTCCTCACTACGACAATTCCCCGCCAAACGGCCCCACTACGACAATTGCTAACGCCCTGACCCACGCCCGTGCACACACACACACACACACACACACACACACACACACACACACACAAACACATACATACATACACACGCACGCACACACACACGTAGAGTTCACAGTGAGACCTTCTTTTCAGACAGTCCGGTTTAAGACTCCTTCTTTTTTAAGGCCGTGTTTTCTCTTTCAGATGTTCTTTTCATAATCAGTGTAAGCTAGTCTACCTCCATTTCTTTTAAACTGCCTCCTTTCCTCATCATCCATTTGAATACAAGGGGGAAAATAGACGTTAAGCCCACAGGTTTTGATATAAAAACATGTCTATTTTTTTTCGTAAAATAGAAATA
The DNA here is from genome assembly GCF_037325665.1 of Littorina saxatilis. Lineage (NCBI taxonomy): Eukaryota > Metazoa > Mollusca > Gastropoda > Littorinimorpha > Littorinidae > Littorina > Littorina saxatilis. Next base: position 43,533,703 of record NC_090250.1, read on the forward strand.
AATCACGTCAACTAAGTTTGAAATAACAGCGGCTGTATTGAGAAAACGGATGTTCAACGGCTGCCCAGATGGAATCCCAATGTGACGTTGACAGCGGATGACCCCCTGTGGAGTGATTCCGTCACTTTGTGGTTCGTTGAAATTAATATTAAAAGTCCTACGGTTTTGAGCCATTAAGGACTTGAGTGTTTGTCCGCTTTCAAAAAGAGGAAAGAAAGAAACAAAAAATAAGGAGAGGAGGGCAGGGGGTGGGGTTGAGTTGATAATGCTCTGTGGAATTTGTTAAAATGAAAAGTAGTTAAGATGTTTCTTGGTAAGAATTATAAGTCTGTATTCTATATCTTGAATAACGGGTTTGTAAAATGATTTTTTTTTTTTTAATTCAAATCGAGTTAAAAAGTGGAACCTTTCAGGATCACCAATAAAACCAAATAGATGAGCAAGTAAGAGGAACACGAACAATAAATCTCAAAACTTTTTACAAATAAAAGGATTAAAATGTAAGCCACGAAGGCCGTGGTAATAAAAACAATATGTACAGTTTGGCGACTAGTGGGCCTTGGGTGAGGATATGTTGTCTAGAGGGTAGTCGCTGGAATCAGGAGGGATGGCGGGAGCCACTCGACCTCAAACTGAAACACGCTGATGTGATAATCTGGGCTTAGTTATACCCACAGCCCCATGTCCGAGTCCCTGACCAGTCGGCACAGCAGCAAGCTGTGTGACCAGCCTAGAGAACTGCTACTGCGCAAATAATCCTGGGGACTCAGACCATGGAGCTGCATATGGTCATATAAGGTTTTAAAGGTAATTCTATTTGTAGCGCATGGAGCGAAAATGTGTTGAAATGAATAGGGTTCTCCACAATGGCAGGACTTGTTAAAGATATGGAAGCGGCAGCCGCCGGCACGGAGGCGTCTGAAGATAGTGAGGAGGTTTGTTGGGAGATCGGGGTGTAGATCGTTCATATCAATGGGTTGATAGGACAGAGATGTTACGTACTGACTTCGAATGAGTTTACGGATTTTACTGTAGAACTCGGTTACTGAGTAGCCGATGTTAGTGTTAGCTGGGCTAGATTCTGCCGCTTCTTTGGCAGCGACATCCGCCAGTTCATTTCCCCGGACCCCTACGTGAGAGGGGACCCAGAGAAATGATACGGATGTGCCGGATGAGATTAACTGGTGACATATAAAGAGGATTTCTCTTTGTAGCTCTGCCCGATTTGATGTGTTTCGATGCAGAGCTTGTAATGAAGAGCGCGAGTCAGAGCAGAAAACTACCGCACGCGGTGTGACTGGGAGGTCATTTATAAAAGTGCATGCCATGAGCAAGGCAAATAGCTCGGCTGAGAATATGGAGATGTCTTTATTAAGAGTATATTTCCTTGAGATTTTGAGATCTGGGATCACAAAGGCGCAGCCAACGCTGCCGTCTGCAAATTTGGATCCGTCAGTAAAGACTTTTAAATGCTCCGAGAATTTGTAGTTTAGGGTTTCTTTTGTAACAGTAGCCAGGTAGACGGGGTTATCTTTTTTGGTAGTATTATCTTCACTGTCGTATATGATAGTAGGGGTTTCCTCAAGCCAAGGCGGGTAGGAGGGCGGGGGGACCCTGGCCAGCTCACTGACCTTCACCCCGCTATCGGCTAGAATGCGGTTTACTGTGTCGGATAAGGGTAGCGTTTTGGCCAAGAGTTGAGTGCTATGTTTGGTGTTGGCCTCATAATTTTGGTGCTGAGGAAAAAAGTCAGTCAGGACCTCGCAGGCAGAGTTCTCTACCGCGTGGGCTCTGACAGCATACTGAGCTGAACGGAGTTTTATCTCATCCACAAGGGGCAGCCACCCACACTCGCTGTAGACTCGACTCTTACTCGCTTGTTGGGAGAGTCCCAGAGCTATTTTGAGCGCCCTGCACTCTATAATAGCCAGTTTTTTCATGAGCGCCGGGCGCGTCGCGAAATAAGCTTCGCACCCGTAAAGGAGGCGGGAGCGAATTAATGCCCGCACTACCTCTGTGACACACTTACGTCCTCTGGCCCAGGATTGGGACGCCAGGTAGCGTATGATATAAAGATCCTTGTTGGCCTTATTGATCAGATGTTCGATATGACTGGTCCAGTTAAGTCGGGTATCGATGATAACGCCGAGGAACTTAACTTCTGAGCTCGGTTTGATAATATCACAACCTATCTTTATACTGCAGTTCCTGTACAGTTGTCTACGGGAGACAACAAGAAAGACTGTTTTATTTGAGGCTAGTTGGAAGCCGTTGGTGTACATATATTGACAGAGGTTGTCGATTTTAGTTTGGTAAGAAGATAAGTCAACAGTGTTGGTAACTCTGTTATGGCGTGGTCTATTAGTGTCTATTAAGGCGAGGTCGTCCGCATACAGAAGTACACTGGCACCGTCAACCTTAACAGAAGTAATGTCATAGAGCATGATGCTGAATAAGTTTGGCGCGATGATACTGCCCTGGGGAACCCCCATGTCCAGCGCATGGGTTTCGGACACCGAAGAGCCCACTCGGACAGACATCTTGCGATTGCTGATGAAGTTTTTGATGAATTGGTACATGTGGCCAGAGACACCGATTCTGCCGAGTTTTAGGAGTAGACGAGCATGCCAGACGCTGTCGTACGCAGATTTAATATCAAAGAAGGTTCCAAGAAGAGAATTATTACTATGTGCCAAGGTCTTTTTGATTTTTTCAGTGACGTGCACAATGTGGTCCGCACACGAACGACCTTGCCTAAAACCTGCCTGGCATGTAGGAATGATATTGTGTTTATTGAGGTGGAACTCCAGCCTCTGGTTCACCACACGCTCAAAGATCTTGCTGAGGTGGGGGGTTAGTGATATGGGGCGGTAACTGCCAGGTAGATTGCCCGGTTTTCCGCTCTTCAATACTGCTACTACTTGTGAGTCTGACCACGCTGCGGGGATAGTATCCTTTAACCAGCATAGATTGAAAAACTGAGTGAGCAACTTAACAAAGTTAGGTGGTAGATGTTTTATCATGTGATATGATATTGGGTCTAAACCTGTGGATTTTTTTGGGTCTTTCACAGAAGAGATGGCGTTTTGGACTTCTTTTGCCTTAAACATGCAGTTTATAGGCAACTGGTTGTCATCTGGGGGGTATGTGAAACCCTTCTCCTGATCTAACCTATAATTGAGTCGTTCAGTATCTAGGGATTTTGATTGACTATTTTTGGCAAAGGTATCTGCTAATAGGTTTGCCTTTTCAGAGTCAGTTGTGGTCATTTTATCACCCGATAGTAGTGGCTTTTCTTTAGTTCTGTATCTACATTTAAATCTGCGGATTTTCTTCCAGATTTTGCCACAGTCTTTGTAATCTTTAGTTTCTTTGTGGACAAAGTTTTCCCAGTTTTGAAGTTTAGCCTCAGCGGTGATCTGGTTAAATTGTATTTCAGCTGACTTCATATTCGTGAAGTTAGCGTCTGAGCAGTGCCTGAGATATGTCCTAATGTGATATCGCTTGTTTGCCAAGGCTTCATCACAGTCTGCATTCCACCACTCATTCCTTTTGGCCTTACAGTTAGGATTTACTGATTTAAGCGGAATGTGATTATTGGCAGCAGTGAGTATACATTGACGTATATTATTGTAAGAGGCTTCGATGTCATCCGTAAGGAGAGTTTCCTCCCTGACACCCTCGAGCTCCGCACGGAAGCTGTCCCAATTTGCCTGTTTGTAATTGTACTTTTTTCTGACCTCCGAGTTATTGCGATTAGGGGCGAAGTGGCGGAAGGTAAGAACAATGGGTAAGTGATCGGAGCCGAGGGCGTCCGGGAAAACGTTCCAGTCGATGTCAGTGACTATGGCATTTGAGCAAAGGGAGAGATCGATTGCTGATGGGGAATGGTCAGCTCTGTCTGGAAGTCTGGTTGCCGAGCCATCGTTTAGTATACAAAAGTCAGTTTCCAAAATGACGTCAGCAAGGTTGCTATTGGCATGTTTGTATCTAGGGTTAGCAGAGTCCCACAGAGGGTGGTGATTATTAAAATCACCCATCACGCACCAGTGTGCCCTGCTATGATCCAGGGATTTTAGCCAGTCGGTAGTTCCTTTTTTATTACACCCGTGGGGGTAATATATGTTAACTATGTTGAGGTTTTTGGATCCTTTTATTTCGATTTCAACAGCACATGTACTGAGATTTTCTGAACTAGGGATGAGAGGTGCAAAGGGTTTGTAATTTAAGGAAGACTTTAGATAAATAGCTGTTTGAATGAGTTGCCCTGAGCCCTTTTGCTCTACTATGGGAGGGAAGTCAAAACCATCTATAGAAGGCAGTAGGGAGCGTTTTCTCTTGACTGACTGGATAACTAAGATGTCAGCAGAGTGATTTGATATATAATTATATAGCTGAGAGAAGTTAGAGTTGATAGAGCGACAGTTCCACTGTAATATGATAAATCCGTGACCGCTTTCACCTTGTTCAGCCATTTTAACACGCACAAAGAAGGTAAGTTAAAGGGCAGATTTAAAATAGGTTAAAAAGTGGTTTTAACAGCTTTCATATCCGTCACGGACAACTGCTTGGCACCAGCAAGGGCGCCCAGCGCCAGAGTGGCGCCGCCCGGAATGAAGCGTTCAACCTTGGTGTTGGAGAGTTGTGTGTATGTAGCTGAGAGGGAGTCGATCAGGTCGAGAGGACTCTGCATCTGTCTGGCCTTAACCATGAAGCCGAGGCACTGCTCGATGAAACCTTGAAGGCCTCTTTGTTGTTCATTTAAATTTGCATATTGCTCTCCTGTTTTTAGCTTATCTAGTGCAGCGTCGGCTAGCTCATGCTCTGCCTTCTCCTGCTCCTCCCTCATCTGCTGCTTTATTTCCTGTTCAGTTTTAAGTTTGTATTCTCTGAATCTCTGGGCCAATCCCTCCTCCATTCTCCCCATCAACCTCTCGAAGAGCTGCTCTTCTTTCGAGTCCTCCTTCCTGTTCTGGGCTTTGCGTAGGAGGGAGGCCTTTAACCCGGGGGTCCCATGAAGCGGCGCCTCTGCCGGCCGAGCCGTCTGAGACTTACAGGGCGCCTGGGGGCCAGGATTTGGATTTTGCGAAGTTGTTTGGTGCTTCGCGGTTGCAGCAGAGCTGTCCGCATGAACTGGAAGGAGTGTATTGTCATGTTCGGTCATTTTGTTTTTGATTTCTTGTATTTTATTTACTTGCCCACCCAGGGGGGGTCTCTGGACAGCCAAAGAGTACCCGGACCGGGGGGTTGAGGTCCGCCGGATCGGTTGCGGAGGGGGACGCCAGAAGGAGTCCCTCATTTCCGCTGGGGCAGTCGCTGTTTTATTTTGTTGTTTGGCGAGCTCGCGCCGCGCCCGATCCAGGGCCTCAGAATATGGTATGTATGCTGCCGACCTGATCTTATTGGCCTGCAGCCTCAGTCTCATTTCCGGGCATCCAAGATAAGCGGCGGAATGCTCGCCCTTGCAGTTTACGCAATGTTTGGCCTTGGTGCACGTCGCTCCGTCGTGGCCCTTGGAGCCACATCGGGGGCAGATCTGCACTTTTGATTTGCATTGTTGTTTTAGGTGCGATAGTCTCTGGCACTTCGTACAGCGCCGCACTGGAGGAGTGTAGGGTTCGACGCCGTACACCTCACTCTCCAGAACGACGCTGTCTGGAAGAATTGCCGTTGTAAAGGTGACACGGACCGCCTGAGACGGTTTCCCATCCCTAAGGAGAAGACGGCGAAAAGATCGAACCGAGGAGGGGCCCTTTTCTACAAGACTCCCATCCTCCATCCGGACGCGCACGCCCACTGCCATCTCAGACAGGTCTGTTCCTGAATGTATTGTGGGTATGCGTTTAATGACACCTTCGGTTGTTACCTCCGGACGGTGGCATTTCACTTTGATGCCGCCGATCGAGTCCAGCCTCAATAGCTTGTTTTGTTGTGATGCTGAGGAGCACCCTACCAGGACGCTCCCAGCTGCCAGCATGCGTATTTCTTTGACCTCGCCGATGGCAAGGTCAAAAGTTTTTTTCCTCCTGAGGCCGAGTCCCTGCAATGTTGCCGGGCCCTCCTTCAGGTCCTGCACCACCACGGGGAACTCTAAGAAGGAGGGAGGAGGTTGCTTGGGTTGGTAAAGAAGTTTTCTTCGGGGTCTTTGTTTTGTGTGTGTGTGTGTATTGGCAGGTGGTAGTGGCTGTTGAGTTGTCTGGTTTTCTTGTGATTCAGTAAGGGGTTGGGAGGTGTCGACCCCCCGGGCAGATGTTGCATGGGAAATACCTGTGTTTCCCTGAAGAGGGGGACCCTCGCAGAGGACCTTTTGCTTCTTTTTCTTTTTGGGCTTCTTACGATTGACTTCGGTGAAGTCTTCCTCAAAATGATCAGTAATCTGAGAGCGTGGGGGGCTATCCCGGAAGAGAAGAGATTCCGGAGAGCTCTGCCCCCCCTCAGGGTCGTCCTCCCGCAATCTCTTTCTCTTGAAAGGAGAAGATATGCTGGTTTTCTCATTGGTGATTGCTTTATTAAGCTGTTTGGATTTTGGGGACTGACCAGTCCGGCTGGCCCGGTCAGTCTCATTCAGTGATTCCATGGGAATATCTGGGGCGCGGTCAGAACCGCTTGCTGTTTGGTCCATATTAAGGGACCAATCTTGCTCCCTCAGAGCAGTGGTATCCGTTGGAAGGTAGTTATCTACCCAGATGAATGTTTCCCGCCTATCAGCAAAGGTGGTGTTTGGCAGTTTGTGTTTAGCAACTTGGCTCATCACTTACAAGGTACGGTACGGTCACCAAGAAAAAACAAGCCAAACAGCTCAGGGTTAAAAAGGCAGGATATATAAAAGCAGGGTAACAAAAGCGTCCCAAGACAAAGAGTGAGCTGAAGCTGAAGCTCACCCCTCTAGCGACTTTCACTTCTCTCCCGAGAATCACGAGGACTCCTGCAGGGCGAGTGAGAACGCCACCAAGGGCAGCTAGCCCCCTTTCTGGACCCACGCCAAGAGCAGAGGGAGCTGTGTCGTGTGTTTAAGACACAACGAAAATGTGATTGTCCCCCTTTACCCTCAGGAATTCGGGAGAAAATCGCTATTTGAGCACTGACTTGGCTATGTAAGCTCGAGGTGCGTTAAAGCAGTCGCTATGTAATCAGCATGTTTGCTTGTGAAAGAACGCACTCTACGGGCCAGCAACTGCAGTGAATTACTCGTGCTGAGTGTGACATGACATGCACGTGACAGAACACGACAATGACATGACATGACGAAACTTTGTGGTTCTTTCCCTAAGTCCGCTTTTAACGGCGCCTGTCAACAGTTTTGTACTGCCATCATACCTCTAATCCCGTACGTTCCAATAATTCTATTTTCATTTCGACAGCCAACGGACACCTCGATTGAGACTCGCTGGCGGATTCAGTATTTGTGCGAATGAGCGTTGACACCCGGTTGAAAGGAAAGACTGCGACGACTTGACAGCGAGGTCGCATTTCAAGAGATCTCTTGGCGCTCTTCTGTGATTGCCCGTACGACTCGCTTCTGTTGGCGTACATTTCACACCGTGGGCCCCGCGGTTACGAACTCGAACCCCAGGCAGTATACGCCGCAAACAAAAACATAGCTTGAAAACAAGATTGTGGGGATGAATAATGACAATATTAGTAGATGATTTTTACCAAGCGCAGAAATCCAGGGTAGCCCTGCTTCAAGCGGTGTACAACCAAGTTAAAAAGAAAATTAGTGACAACAATATTAACCCCAGCATGACACTAGGGGCCGCCGATCCCTCAGTTGCCAATCAAAACATCACCCTCGTAAACTGCACTTAGCGATTAATTAACGGGAAGACCAAGTGACCCGGAAGGTTCTTGTTAATTCAGGGCACAGTGACAGAGGGGGGTGATAGTGGGTATACAGAAAGGTTCAGTTAAAGGCTGGTTGGGGATCGAGGCAGACGGGCGCAGTGGCGTGGTGGTAAGACGTCGGCCTCCTAATCGGGAGGTCGTGAGTTCGAATCCCGGTCGCTGCCGCCTGGTGGGTTAAGAGTGGAGATTTTTCCGATTTCCCAGGTAAACTTATGTGCAGACCTGCTAGTGACTTAACCCCCTTCGTGTGTACACGCAAGCACAAGACCAAGTGCGCACGGAAAAGATCCTGTAATCCATGTCAGAGTTCGGTGAGTTATGGAAACACGAAAATACCCAGCATGCCTACTCAACGAAAGCGGAGTGAGCTGACTATGCTCTCAGAGTATAGTGTGGGGAACCCAAATGGGCAAACGAGCTCACACGTAACCAGAATATTCTGGAACGCTGAAGAAGAAGAGGATCGAGGCGCCTTAATATGTTTGTATCACCAACCCCTTCCCATTTTCTGCTTGTCTGTGTATCTGTTTTTGTTTTGTTTCTTCGTTTCCTGAAATGAGTTAATGTATTTATTCCGCCATCATGCTAACCCTTGTTTTGTAATTACTATGATTGCTTAAAAATAAGCATTATATGCTTGAGTATGTAATCATCCATGCATTGTTCTTGTCATGATTAAAATTGAATAAAGTTCTTTTTAAACCAATATGTTTGTAGAATTTCTCATATTGTGTTGTTGCTGCTGCTGCTGTCCGAGTTTACCCGGGCAAAATTTAATCAGTCCGTAATTCGATTTCAGTTGTTTCGTTTATTAGGCTCTCAGTCGTACAGGTGGCCAACGTCAAGGTAACATTCTTCAACAACACATCCCTCCCACCCACTAAACCCCCTTCCCCCCACCCCTCAACACCCCAACGCCCAACACTGATGAGAGTGTCGAGTTTTATTTTTCGCAGTTTCAAAAAGTACGATTGAAAAAGTTCGCAAACTTTGTGCACAAGCAAATGTCATACATCAATTCCCCATTCCCAGTGTCAAAAGATCGCTTTAGCAGCGGATAAGCACCATAAATTTTGAAGTGGCATCAGCAAAGCGAAGATGGGCCGCTTTCGCTCTGATGAGGCTTTTGTCCATCGCTGTTACGCCTCACTGACTGCGGTTCAGTTGGGCGTAAAAAGAGGCGTGGTTATGGGACAAAAGGGCCCGCGCGTCAGACTGATAAGTCCAATTCCAAAAGCTTTAGACCCTAACGGTTGATGGACCGTTGGATTTAAAGGAACAGTCCCACGAAAAGAGTTCTGCTCAATATCACAGATATGTTCATTTAGGCTTTTTACGTGGAGTAAAACATCCCTCCGCTTGGACACATAGCACAAATCAAGTTCCTCACTGCTTCCTAATGCGAGTTGGACTGTTTAAAAAAAAAAAAAGATTTTGTAGGTTGACAATAGAATTTCTGTACGGATCCAACTCTATACGTTAAGTAGATAGACTGTTGGCTTTTGGCAGGATTGTGTGTTTGAGAGACGGTGTTGTCCCATGTAAACGCCTGAACAGATCAAAGATCAATCAATCAATATGAGGCTTATATCGCGTGTATTACGTGGGTACAGTTCTAAGCGCAGGGATTTATTTATTTATTTTTTTATGTTTTATTTTATGCAATTCATATCGCGCTCATATTCAAGGCGCAGGGATTTATTTATGCCGTGTGAGATGGAATTTTTTTTTACACAATACATCACGCATTCACATCGGCCAGCAGATCGCAGCCATTTCGGCGCATATCCTACTTTTCACGGCCTATTATTCCAAGTCACACGGGTATTTTGGTGGACATTTTTATCTATGCCTATACAATTTTGCCAGGGATGACCCTTTTGTCAATCGTGGGATCTTTAACGTGCACACCCCAATGTAGTATACTCGAAGGGACCTCGGTTTTTCGTCTCATCCGAAAGACTAGCACTTGAACCCACCACCTAGGCTAGGAAAGGGGGGAGAAAATTGCTAACGCCCTGACCCAGGGTCGAACTCGCAACCTCTCGCTTCCGAGCGCAAGTGCGTTACCACTCGGCCACCCAGTCGTTACCACTCGGCCACCCAGTCGTTACCACTCGGCCACCCAGTCCTGATGGTGAGCAGAATCGTTTACATGGGAAGGACTATGCCTTTGAGGGGTTTGAATTCGATAGATGTATGCAAAAGTGTATGAACGTGTGTGTGAAAGAGTGGGTACCACTGTGCCTGGTTTTGGCCTCTCTTGAATCCATGAAGGGTAAAGTGTAAGATTCAACTGCCACTTCTCATTTCTCATTTCTCATTCTCATTTCTCATTTCTCATTACTTTATTGTCCCATCGCTGGGAAATTCGGGTCGCTTCCTCCCAGTGGAAAGCTAGCAGCAACGGAGTCGCGCTACCCAGGTGTCTGCGTGTTTAGGTGTATTCAGCCACCTGCACTTATGGCAGAATGACCAAGGTCTTTTACGTGCCATTGTGATGACACGGGGGTGGGACATGGCTTCCGTCTCTGGGTCTGCACATAAAGTTGACCCGTGTCCGTCCCGGCCCGAATTCGAACCTGCGACCTTTCGATCACAAGTCCAGTGCTCTACCAACTGAGCTACCGGGCCCCCTTTCCTTTCTGGGTAATCATCATGTAAACCACACACACACACGTACACACACGAA
>NC_090250.1:43549239-43551739 GCF_037325665.1 Littorina saxatilis
GTCAGGTCGATTTTGAGGGTACCCTTACTTCGGCGGCGGTCACGTGATACCTATACCAGAAATCTTTAATCCAAGTGTGCCAGATAGCCAAGTAAAAGGCCGTTAATTGCATATAAAGTTTGAATGAAATGACACGGGAATAAATGTTTTAGTTGGGGTACGAAAATGGGTGCAATAATTTGTGTGCTCAGTTTAAATACACCAGCAGGAGTCCATGTCAATGTTTTCATATGATTATAAACGTATCCACAAAGCTGATCATCATGGAATTGGATAATTGTTTAGGTTGATATATAGCGATGATTAATTATTCACGCATACACACCCCGCCCCACCCATAGATACGCATATTTTAAGTGTATACCGCATACTGTACGGTGTGTATTTGTTTTCCTCATGAGAGTCTGTCGGACATTTCTTCATCCTGTTTAATATTACTTGCTATTCCGACTTGGTCGTGTGACAGACGTTTTCTTCCACACGAGATTACGTTGATTGTCTAACGAAGGCGTCAGGCTGAGTTAGACATCAGCTAATCGAGTGTGGAAGAAAACTCTGTCACACGACTAAGTCGGAATAGCATTTATGTCTCACAGCTTCAACAGAGGAGAGAACAAACACGTTTTGTGTACTCAAGCTTGACAAACCTGAACACAGGAGCAGCCATTGTGGAGAGATCTACTTTTTGACGGAAGTGACCGAACAGCTGTGAATGACGTCTCGGTATGTGTGAATGACGTCACAGTCATCGTCACAGTCTCTATCTTTTGAAGCATTGCATTCTTCATGACGTCTTTCTGTGTCCGCATCCGCGAAATGTTTGTTCATTCCGGAATCTTTGTCATCTATGTTCAGAACTCTGTCCTTATAGTTTCAGACTAACAGGCCTTCTGAGCGAGCCACTTTCCAAGGGAAGCTAAATTCGCCTTTGGAAACAGTAGCCTGCTGACGTCTGGGATGCCGTTTTCAGTATTCTGAGCGTTGAAGAATTTGTAAAGAGAAGAAACGATAACAGCAGGAGAAATAAAAGTCGTGTGTGCATTTTTTGGCTTTTGGAGGGACGATTTTGAGTTTGAATCCGTGCTTGCCATGCTCCTAAAGCGTGTAACATACAATCTTGCACACGTTTGCTTTAGTTGTGGCAAAGAAGGACAGCGTGTGACATACTCTCTTGTCAGCTTCAAGAACCTACTTTCAGTTTGTTCTTTATGTTTACATATCAGCGGTGAAAATGTTTGCATATTTTGTGACGATGCATACATAATTATATGCTGCAATCTTGAATACAGTCTAGACAACATCGCATGGACGGAACAACAGAGCTTGTATACAGCGATGTAAAAACACAGGTCCTATACAGCACGCGATTTGCATAATACTATGATGATAGTTATATGCACTTATGTCTCAGGGTCAAGTGTTTGGTTTATTATGATTATCTCAAGTGGCTCTAGCGATCTATCATAATGCGAGAGATAGTATACGGGAGAGCATAAAAAACGCTCGCGCTGGACCCGAGTACTCTTCAGACTGGCTCGCTCAATAAATATAAATGTTTGGAATGTCTGTGGTGTGAATGTTGGTTTCTGACCAGAAATGCAGATCTATCTCTGGCCGATTCATAGATTCAACCTACAAACTGCGACCTCATCTGTGATCAGATGGCCAAGCAATGCGTGAAATCTTTTATTCTAAAGCCTTATGGCTCGTTTCGACAAGCATTAAACGGATGAAATTAACCACATGCAGTTTATTCTTCAGAAAAATGCACACAAAAAATGGGTTGGGTTCGGTGATTTGTACATAAACGTCTTCCTCGCGATAGATTCGCTTATTATTTTGTCTTATGAAGCCTTTATCAACACGAACACAATGATTGAAGAAGCAAACTCTGTTGTGACCTACACGACCGAGACACAAGACTGATTATTTCACAGCTGCAATGTGAATAGAGAACAAAGACGTTTTGGGTAAGCTTACTCACGTCAGGTCTTCACTGACAAGCTAGGAACAGACGGAAAATTCCGAACAAAAGTAAATGACGTCAAAGTCTCTTTCGCTTTGCGTGTAACTTTGTCATGACGTATTTTTGTGTGACGCGTTCGGCTGTTCTATCAGCTCAATGGCTGCGTGTTGCCCCGCCGGTGTGAACTCCTCCTACGGCCAAGTCGTTTTTGTGGTTTATTTCGCATTTAGGTCCCAGGTAACATTATGAAGTTTTAATACGATCAATCGGACCTATTATCAAGTTAGTGTATCAACTTTTGAACGAACTGCGCCCAGTAGTTTCCCAGCAATAAGCTGTTAAGTGGAGAAAGACACACACACAGACACACAATTAAAGTCTGCTGAGCCCAAGTATTAGCGTACTCGGGGATAAATTGCGGATGTATAAGCCTACCGTAACACAGTTAAATAAGCGTGACCATATGCACAGGAGCACAAAAAAGCGCTAGAATAATCTGCCCTTCACGGCAAAGAAAATCGAGTGCACGTACAC
>NC_090250.1:43554239-43558491 GCF_037325665.1 Littorina saxatilis
TGTTGTGGCGTTGGTGTTGGGGTCCGGCAGCGTTGGTGGGCTCGGGTATGTCTCGTCTTCGCTACTACTGCAGACATAATAACAGTCGTCGTCATCGTCGTCATCGTCGTCGTCATCGTCGTCGTCATCGTTGTTGTTGTTGTTGTTGTTGTTGTTGTTGTTGTTGTTGTTGTTGATGATGGTGATGGTGTCCGGCGGGGCCGCCCGCGTGGGTGGTGCTATCGCTGACATCCCTTCTTCGGAAAACTGCGGCATGGCTGTGGCAGTGGTGACGACGACGGGCTCTTGCTGTTGTTGTTGTTGTTGTTGTTGTTGTTGTTGTTGCTGTTGTTGCTCTTTGGAATTGGTTGTTGTTGTGGCGTTGGTGTTGGGGTCCGGCAGCGTTGGTGGGCTCGGGTATGTCTCGTCTTCGCTACTACTGCAGACATAATAACAGTCGTCGTCATCGTCGTCATCGTCGTCGTCATCGTCGTCGTCATCGTTGTTGTTGTTGTTGTTGTTGTTGTTGTTGTTGTTGTTGATGATGGTGATGGTGTCCGGCGGGGCCGCCCGCGTGGGTGGTGCTATCGCTGACATCCCTTCTTCGGAAAACTGCGGCATGGCTGTGGCAGTGGTGACGACGACGGGCTCTTGCTGTTGTTGTTGTTGTTGTTGTTGTTGTTGTTGCTGTTGTTGCTCTTTGGAATTGGTTTTTTCGTCGTCGTCATCGTCGGTGTTGTTGATGACGTCTGGGGCTGCTGCCGCGGGTGGTGCTGGCGGTGGTTGACTGGTCACGGTGGTGGTGGTGGCGGCGATCGCAGAGTCGACGTCTTGTTCCGCGTCATGTACCATCGGTTCCTCGTCAAAATCATCGTCTTCGCAGTCGAGTTCGATTTCATCATTGATGTCTGGAAAAACTTCATCCAACTGTTGTTGTTGTTGTTGTTGTTGTTGTTGTTGTTTGTCATCCACGCTGGTGCTATTGTTGTTGTTGTTGTTGTTGATGGTGGTGGTGATGGTGTCCAGCGGGGCCGCCGTGGATGGTGCTATCGCTGACATCCCTTCTTCGGAAAACTGCGGCGTGGCTGTGGCCGCGGTGACGACGACGGGCTCTTGCTGTTGTTGTTGTTGTTGTTGTTTGTCATCCACGCTGGTGCTGCTGTTGTTGGCGGTGTTGGTGGTAGTGGTAGTAGTAATGGTGGTGGTGGCAAATTTAACAATTTTTTGGGGTTTTAATTGTTTTCTCAGTGGGCGCTGCCACGGGGTAGCAACAACACCACCACTAGACTCTTGTTGTTGTTCTTGCTGTTCTTGTTGTTGTTCTTGTTGTTCTTGTTGTTGTTGTTGCTGTTCATCGTGGTCTTTCTGGATGTTCCATACTGTATTATGTCGATGAAGTTTTCGCTTTTGACCTCTTGTTATCATCGTCGCAGTGCTGGTCGGTACCACCGTGCCACAGCGGCCGCCGTCGTCGTTGCTCCGTGTGTTACTAGCCATCATACTGTTAAGAAAAAAGAACGTACTTTTAAGTACAAGTAGTATTGGTAGTACTATTAGTACAAGGAACTTAGTCGATAAATATCGACAGGGGGCCGACAAATGGTTTAAATGGGAAATGTGTGTATATGGGTGTGGGTTTGAAACAAACAAACAAACCAACCCATGTGAACCCCGGGCCGCAGGCCTTCGATGTAGTGATTGAAAAAAAAGGATGTTCTCAAATGGTTCAATTCTCATTTGGTCTGATTCTCAAATGGTACCGGTATACTCCCCCACCCCCCTGGCCGCAGGCCTAGGAGTAAAATTTTATAGACACTGACCTTCTTCCCAGGGGTCATTGACCCAGTTTTAGCTATGAGAGGTGGTTCGCCCAGAGGCTGTAGAGTATACTGGGGCGGTCTCTTTGATGTCTTGAGAGGAAACTTGGCCAGGGTAGTACATGCACCAGAACTGGTGGACACCAAGGACAAACATGAAATCGAAGCAGTTTGCTTTCAGAGGGAACGGTCGTCAGCAACTCAAACTTCTCTGTTTTCTTTTTTTTTTTAAATCTGACTTTCTTTGTGGCCCCCTGACTCCGCCCTCTGTAAGGACCCCCCTCCACAAGGACCGATTTTTGTCAACATTTTAAAGGTCGCTAGAGAGGGGTTCCACTGTATGACCTAACCGCTACTGGCAGACGGCCTCAATCTTCACGCGCAAAGACGAGATTAATAGGTGCTCGGTTTTGGTATTTTGAATTACATTACATTAAACCTTTGTTGGGTTTCATGGTCATGGCAACAGCCATAATAATATTACATGATGTATAATATCATATTTCAGCATATGTGAATTACATGTCATCATACTAAACTGTCATACATTTTTATTCCTACATTATTCTGATTGATCACAACCAAACCTACTATCATTGGACACATCCAAATGCAAGCGCCTGTTCTTGACAATTTAGATCAGTGCAATTTCCTGGGTCGGGCTTTGCCACAGACACTCACGGTTTGGCCTGTAGGTAAAATGTACAATGTATTTTCTGATTTGTGCACAAAAGCTTTTTTTCTTTTTTCTTTTTTTTAACATAACAATGTTTAATGTCACTGTATGTTTAAAAGACCATGGTCATATTTGTAAAAAAAATGTTAAATTAGAAAATAAATAACATTTTGGTTCATGATTTTTCCTACACCTGTGCTAAAAATAAGAAATAAAAATGTCGGGTATATAAGTCACTCAAATACAGCTAGGTATGAATGGCTCGGTTTGAGTTTGTTGCAGTTGACCCTGCACAAAGCGACATATCATGTTTTTGTTGAACAATTTTGACGTCACCCCTCCCATAGGGTGACGTATTTCACAACTTCCTGTGTTACACAAACTCTGTGATGACCAATTTTGACGTCACCCCTCCCATAGGGTGACGGATTTCACAACTTTCTACAGATGAACAATTTTGACGTCACCCCTCCCATAGGGTGACGGATGTCACAACTTCCTGTGTACACAAACTGATGACGTATTTCACAACAAAATGGCGCTGCCCATGGTCAACCTCGAAACTATCCGTATAGAATGGGGGCGTCCTCGCCCCCATAATGAGTGGTAGTAGTAGGAGAACCATTCAACTGAGACAAGAACAACCTCCTCTCGTGTAGTGGTTGTGAGGCCAAGTGTCCCTTCGAGCTGACCCGTACGGCATTTATACACACACACACACACACACACACACACCCTGGAGGGGAAGGGGGGAGAAAGAAGAAGAACGGAAGAACAACTTGGCCCGGGATCTGATATTATTTTGGGGCGCGGACTTTTGCTCAAAAAGTGAAAATCGCGAAAAGAAACGTACGAAATGTTGGGAGAGATGTCAAGGGGGGAGGGAAACAACCGTGCGGCAAATTTGCCCGTACAGTCAAAAAAAATCGATATAGAGTCAGACGTGGCGCAGCGGCTGTGGCTGGGCTGGGCTGGGCTGGCTTGCCTTGCTACCGGGCCCGGCGGCTTGCTTCAGAGTCGCATATCAATGACGGGGCGTCACCACAAAAAGAATTCCATTCACAACACATTCATTCACAAGCCGGCCCAGCCGGCGGACCAATCGAATCACGGGTCACAAAAGCACATGCCCGCTGACGTCAAGTGCGCCGCGGCGGCGAAAATAGGCGATGATTTGTTAGCTCCTCCCTCCCACCAGTCTAAATCCTACATCGTTGTTCAGCTACATGACGGTAAACTCAATGTTAAATGGATTTGTTCACACAGACGATGATGTTTGTTTGTTGACGGTTGACACACTAGTTCAATTTGTTTATTTCAGACACTTTCAATTTTCACGAAGCAGTGTGTCGTGTCACGCTTTTTTTTGGGTACAATGATGCAGCTTTGTGGAAGGACCCATCATTATTTGTTATCTCCCCTTGCGGCACTATCCGTTAGTAGTAGTAGTAGTATATGGGTTTGTTTTTAGACTACTATATGTTGAGGCTCCAGTCTTATTGTCTTCCTCAGAAAAATGTCTTGTCTTTTTTTTTTCCCCCCTTGTTGTGTGTATAGTCTTTGGCCGGCTCTCTCTCTCTCTCTCTCTCTCTCCTTCCAATTTCATTTCAATATTCTGCCTGGACAGGGGGGGTAGTGGTGGAAAAATTGGTGGCTGTGTGTGTTGACACAAAATAATAATTACTCACTTTTACGACAGAAATGTGCGGACGGTCCCCGTGATTTTCTTGCCGCAAGCCAAACAATCGTCAAAGATGTTCGAGCATTTTTCACAGGTGAG
>NC_090250.1:43558691-43581344 GCF_037325665.1 Littorina saxatilis
CACAAACACACACACACACACCCTTCTCATCCCTCACCCCCCCCCCCCCCCCCCCCCCCCCCCCCCAACGCCCAATCACCCCAACACAACATCAGACGCTTGTACAGACAATCGTTGGTCTCACCTCCATACGGTAACGACGCTTTGACACCGACAATCATCACCAACACAGGGTCCCACTCCTCCTCCTCTCCCTCGTCATTCTCGTCCCTCCCCTCTCGTCTTCTGTGGACCATTATTTTGCTCTGCGTGTAGTCAACATGGGTGGCACGGGCAGATAACAATGGTGTGCTTTTGCTGAGAGAAACCCTGTCAGTCAAGTTTGTAAACATCTCGTAACTCCCCGGTGTCTCATGACTGGACTGAAAATGTCACCGCCCAGTGTTGAAGAAATCTTCCTTCCTTGAAATGAAGGAGAAGAAATTAAGAAAATTGTAGCAAAAAAGAAACAACCTGGCACCGGGCTTCTTCGTGTAATCGTAACAAGTCGCGTAAGGCGAAAATACAATATTTAGTCAAGTAGCTGTCGAACTCACAGAATGAAACTGAACGCAACGCAACGCAGCAAGACCGTATACTCGTAGCATCGTCACTCCACCGCCCGTGGCAAAGGCAGTGCCCGTGGAATTGACAAGAAGAGCGGGGTATTCGTTGCGCTGAGAGGGATAGCACGCTTTTCTGTACCTCTCTTCGTTTTAACTTTCTGAGCGTGTTTTTAATCGAAACATATCATATCTATATATTTTTGGAATCAGGAACCGACAAGGAATAAGATGAAAGTGTTTTTAAATTGATTTCGAAAAAACAATTTTGATAATAATTTTTATATATTTAATTTTCAGAGCTTGTTTTTAATCCGAATATAACATATGTATATGTTTTTGGAATCAGCAAATGATGGAGAATAAGATAAACGTAAATTTGGATCGTTTTATAAATTTTTTTTTTTTTTACAATTTTCAGATTTTTAATGACCAAAGTCATAAATTAATTTTTAAGCCACCAAGCTGAAATGCAATACCAAACCCCGGGCTTCGTCGAAGAGTACTTGACCAAAATTTCAACCAATTTGGTTGAAAAATGAGGGCGTGACAGTGCCGCCTCAACTTTCACGAAAAGCCGGATATGACGTCATCAAAGACATTTATCCAAAAAAATGAAAAAAACGTTCGGGGATTTCATACCCAGGAACTCTCATGTCAAATTTCATAAAGATCGGTCTAGTAGTTTAGTCTGAATCGCTCTACACACACACACAGACAGACAGACAGACAGACAGACACACACACATACACCACGACCCTCGTTTCGATTCCCCCTCGATGTTAAAATATTTAGTCAAAACTTGACTAAATATAAAAACGGTCTAAGGTGCTCCTCCTTTCTTCTTTTCTTTTCTTGTGTGTTGCATTTAATCTATGCAAGTCCTGAAAAGGTATCATCATGCAGCACAGTCCTTTTTTTTCTTCTTTTTTACATTTAGTCAAGTTTTGACTAAATGTTTTAACATAGAGGGGGAATCGAGACGAGGGTCGTGGTGTATGTGTGTCTGTGTGTGTGTGCGTGTGTGTGTGTAGAGCGATTCAGACTAAACTACTGGACCGATCTTTATGAAATTTGACATGAGAGTTCCTGGGAATGATATCCCCGGATGTTTTTTTTCTTTTTTTCGATAAATGTCTTTGATGACGTCATATCCGGCTTTTTGTAAAAGTTGAGGCGGCACTGTCACACCCTCATTTTTCAATCAAATTGATTGACATTTTGGCCAAGCAATCTTCGACAAAGGCCGGACTTCGGTATTGCATTTCAGCTTGGTGGCTTAAAAATTAATAAATGACTTTGGTCATTAAAAATCAGAAAATGTTAATTATTTTTTTTTTATAAAACGATTCAAATTTACGTTCATCTTATTTTTCATTATTTTCTGATTCCAAAAACATATAAATATGTTATATTCGGATTAAAACAAGCTCTCAAAATTAAAAATACAAAAATTATGATGAAAATCAAATTTCCGAAATCGATTTAAAAACACTTTCATCTTATTCCTTGTCGGTTCCTGATTCCAAAAACATATAGATATGATATGTTTGGATTAAAAACACGCTCAGAAAGTTAAAACGAAGAGAGGTACAGAAAAGCGTGCTATGCAGCACAGCGAAACCACTTCCGCGCTAAACAGTCTCGTCAGTTTCACTGCGTTTTGCACGAGCGGCGGACTACGGTCATTGTGAAAAAAATGCAGTGCGTTCAGTTTCATTCTGTGAGTTCCACAGCTTGACTAAATGTAGTAATTTCGCCTTACGCGACTTGTTTTTACATTTAGTCAAGTTTTGACTAAATGTTTTAACATAGAGGGGGAATCGAGACGAGGGTCGTGGTGTGTGTGTGTGTGTGTGTGTGTGTGTGTGTGTGTGTGTGTGTGTGTGTGTGTGTGTGTGTGTTTGTGTGTGTTTGTGTGAGTGTGTATGTGTGTGTGTGTGTGTGTGCGAGCGTGTGTGTGTGTGTGTGTAGAGCGATTCAGAGTAAACTACTCGACCGATCTTTATGAAATTTGACATGAGAGTTCCTGGGTATGATATCCCCAGACATTTTTTTCTTTTCTTCGATAAATGACTTTGATGACGTCATATCCGGCATTTTTTTAAAGTTGAGGCGGCACTGTCACACCCTAATTTTTCAATAAAATTGATTGAAATTTTGGCCAAGCAATCTTCGACAAAGGCCGGACTTTGGTATTGCATTTCAGCTTGGAGGCTTAAAATCTAACTAATGACTTTTGTCATTAAAAATCTGAAAATTGTAATTAAAATTATTTTTTTATAAAACGATCCAAAATTACGTTTATCGTATTCTTCATCATTTTCTGATTCCAAAAACATATGAATATGTTATATTCGGATTAGAAACAAGCTCTGAAAATTAAAAATACAAAAATTATGATTAAAATCAAATTTCCGAAATCGATTTAAAAACAATTTCATCTTATTCCTTGTCCGTTCCTGATTCCAAAAACATATAGATATGATATGTTTGGATTAAAAACACGTTCAGAGAGTTAAAAAGAATAGAGATATAGAAAAGCGTGCTATCCTCAGCGCAACCGCTACCGCGCTTTTATGGATGGTTAATTTCACTGCCTTTGCCACGAGCGATGGACAGACGATGCTACGAGTGTACGGTCTTGCGGAAAAAAATGCAAAGCGTTCAATTTAATTCTGTGAGTTCGACTGAGCTTGACTAAATGTTGTATTTTCGCCTTACGCGACTTGTTCTTTGTTTGTTTTTGGGGAGAAATGTGCCAAGCAAATCATTGTGGGGCTTTTAATCAAAAATCAAGCATCTTTCTACAACGTGTCATCATTCATCATTCAACATTTACACAATACTGAAATATCTCAACAGTCCTGATGCCATACGGTTTTAGTATACGGTGTAGTATTATTCTAAAATTGCTAAGTATGCATGTAACGGGCGGATGCTTTCACTGGTTGGAAGGTGTGGTCAAAAAAGGAGCACCTGTGACCGTATGCGTATTCTTGTGGCATAGTACGGAAATAAGTTTTATGTTTCATATACCTAAGCCTCGGTAAAAAAAAAAACATAAATAAATAAATAAATCCCTGTGCTTAGAACTGTACCCACGGAATACGCGCGATATAAGCCTCATATTGATTGATTGATTGATTGATTGATTGGTTTAAACATAAGTTTATTTTAACAAGGGTTACAATCATGACATGTATACAAAGTTCACAGAAACAGCAACAAGCTAGAAGCTTATAGTGGTGTTCCTGCATGACAGTACAACATAAGGCGGTAACGGGTGAAAAATTTGTCTCAATAAACCAAATAATAATAATAATAATGCAAACTTTTATAGCGCTATTCTAGAAAAATGTCTACTCTTAGCGCTTTACAATACATACATCGACCAAGCATACTATACACGCACAGGCAAAGAAACCGACCAAACATAACCAACAAACTATACATGCACAGGCAAAGAAAACGACCAACCATACAATACACGCACAGTGGGGTGGGAAGATGCTGGAGGGAAAATCACTTGCGCTGAAAGAGGTGTGTTTTGAGATTTGTCTTGAATGTAGTGAGAGAATCTGTGTGTCTGAGAGGCAGAGGTAATCTATTCCAGGTCACAGGGGCTTGATAGGCGAAGGACCTCTCGCCACATGTCTTTGTTTGGACTGTGGGGAGTCGGAAGAGTCGAGTGTCGGCGGCGGAGCGAAGCTGACGAGAGGGGGTGTAGAGATTGAGGAGTTCTGAGAAGTATTCTGGGGCAGAACCAGAAACGACGGCAAAAGAAAGAGAGGAGAGTTTGTATTCGATCCTTTTAGTGATAGGCAGCCAGTGTAGAGAGTGAAGAAGGGGTGTGGCGTGTTCATACTTGGAAGATTTGAAGACCAGGCGGGCAGCGTTATTTTGGATCCTTTGAAGTCTATCTAAAAGGTACTTAGGGAGACCGGCCAGAAGAGAATTGCAATAATCTATCTTTGAGAGGACTAAAGAACACACTAACGTTTTAATCTATTAATCTATTAATAACGTAATGAACGTTGCATAATGATTATAAAGAAAGACAGTAAAGGAAGGAAGGAGGGAAAGAAGATGAATAAAAGAAGAGGGATGGGTAGGAGATGTGCAGAAGTTAAAGTTGTTGTCCGGCTTGTAGAGCATTTATTCTGACTTGCCCAAAGCGGCCTGAACGTTCAATGAACGAGTGTACGGTGGAAAAAATTTTCCTGTTCAAATCTAAAGAATACTGTCTGTCTCCGTTTAAAAGGTGGGGGAGGTGAATTGTGTGATTAGGGAGGGTATGTATAGTTTCTTGACGTGCTTCGCGATAATTTGGACAATCGAATATGAAGTGTTGTACGGATTCGGACGGGAATCCACAGTCACAAGATGCATCTGTAGCAACGTGACGTCTCACTAGATCGTTATTGAGATCACTTATATATAACCTGAGCTTACAGTGAATTATTTGTGACATGCGATCTCCAGAATAAAAATAACACGGCGGACTTAAATCGTTTTTTGACAAAAAGTGCTTAAATTCACTTAGGGAATCACTAAGTTTTATATAGTCTGGTAAAGAATTCCAGAGTTGTGTAGTAGATGGGAGAAATGAGTTTCTATATAATTCAGTTTTAAACGATGGAACTTTCCTGTCTAGAGGTCTGCGCCGGTGATATGGGTTATTAGTTGATATCAATGGTGGCAATATCGCTAATAAGTAGTTTGGCACCTTGCGGTGAACGATCTTGTGAAATAATATCAATTTATGACGTTTTCGCCTCTCTAGTAATGAAATAAAGCCTGACTCGTCGTACAATTTTTGATGGCTTGTACCGCGGACTGCTCCAACAATTGTTCGAATTGCATCTAAGTGAATACTTTCGAGCTCGGTGGCTAACTCCTTTGGGCAGTTGTCCCATAGAACATCAGCATAATCAAAATGTGGCAATATGAAGGATTTATACATTGTTTCTAAAGCTTTTCTGCCTAGTCTATATTTATAAGATCGTAAGCAAGCTACTAGCGTACGGCATTTTGCTATAACAGATTTAATATGTAACTCCCACTTACCGTTATTCTGATTGATTGATTGATCTTAATCGGTTTAAAACTTGGCAAACAACTGCCACTGTAACAATCAAACGCTTGCAGTCTATCATGGGGACAGGTGTATAGCACACAGGATAACTAGTTACGTCGTGTTTTGCATCCATAACACAAAAGCTACGTGTGTTGCACCACACTTTGAAGTAATCCCACACTTTGAAGTAAATTACTTCAAAGTGTGGGGATGTGCCCCACACTTTGAAGTAAACCCATTTTGTACTTCAAAGTGTGGGGGGATCTTCCCACGCTTTGAAGTAAACTCAGTTTTTACTTCAAAGTGTGGGGGGATCTTCCCACACTTTGAAGTAACTTACTTCAAAGCGTGGGACTTTTGAATCGCCTGTTTGAGCCTG
This sequence comes from Littorina saxatilis, assembly GCF_037325665.1. NCBI lineage: Eukaryota > Metazoa > Mollusca > Gastropoda > Littorinimorpha > Littorinidae > Littorina > Littorina saxatilis. Next base: position 43,564,694 of record NC_090250.1, read on the forward strand.
ATGATTTTGTAAAAAAAAATGGCAAAGTCTTTTGGATGAGTGAACAGAAAAAGTGAGCGAGCCAAGAAACACAGTGATGTTTATTATCAACCCAAAGCAATGACCTATTGTGTAAGAAAGCTTTAGGATGTATATAGAACACGCGGGAACGAATCAAGAACACCCGGAAATGCAGGGAAACGTGTATTGTCGCAGTGGAGTTCTTTTTGCGGGGAATTGTTGTAGTGGGGATATTTCCAGGGATAATTGTCGCAGAGGAAACATTTGGCGGGGAATTGTCGCGGTGGGGGACACTTGGTGGGGAATTGTCGCAGTGGGGATATTTGGCGAGTAATTGTCGAAGTGGGATACATTTGGCGGGAACTGTCGTAGTGGAGACATTTGGCGGGGAATTGTCGTTGTGGGGACATTTGGCGACGAATTGTCGTAGTGGGGCCGTCTGGCGGGGAATTGTCGTAGTGAGGACATTTTCCATGGAGAATTGGCGTAGTGTGGACATTTGGCGGGGAATTGTCGCAGTGGGGGACACTTGGTGGGGAATTGCCGAAGTGGGGACATTTGGCGACGAATTGTCGTAGTGGGGCCGTTTGGCTGGGAATTGTTGTAGTGGGGACATTTTCCAGGGAGAATTGTCTTGGTGTGGACATTTGTCGGGGAATTGTCGCAGTGGGGGACACTTGGCGGGGAATTGTCGTAGTGGGGACATTTTCCAGGGAGAATTGTCGTAGTGTGGACATTTGGCGGGGAATTGTCGCAATGGGGAACACTTGGCGGGGAATTGTCGCAGTGGGGACATTTTCCAGGGAGAATTGTCGTAGTGGGGAAATTTGGCGGGGAATTGCCGCAGTGGGGGACACTACGCGGGGAACTGTTGTAGTGGGGACATTTGGAGGGGAATTGTCGTAGTGGGGCCGTTTGGCGGGGAATTGTCGCAGTGGGGACATTTTCCAGGGAGAATTGGCGTAGTGGGGACATTTGGTGGGGAATTGTCGCAGTGGGGGACACTAGGCGGGGAATTGTCGTAGTGGGGACATTTGGCGGGCAATTGTCGCATTGGGGGACACTAGGCATGGAATTGTCGTAGTGGGTCAGTTTGGCGGGGAATTGTCGTAGTAATAATAATAATAATAATAATAATAAATAACTTTTCTATAGCGCGAGTCCCATCAATTGGCTCCAGGCGCTTTACAAATTCATTATAGAATAAACTAGCACAAATCAACAAGCATACAAAGCATACATTTAACTGAGACATAACACCAAGAACCCAAGCACTAAGCAAAACTTAGCGTACAATGTTAAAAGTTAAAAGTAGTAGGGACATTTTCCAGGGAGAATTGGCGTAATGGGGACATTTGGCGTGGAATTGTCGTAGTGGGGCCGTTTGGCGGGGAATTGTCGCAGTGGGGACATTTTCCAGGGAGTTTGGCGTAGTGGGGACATTTGGCGGGGAATTGTCGCAGTGGGGGACACTATGCGGGGAATTGTCGTAGTGGGGACATTTGGCAGGGAATTGTCGCAGTGGGGAACACTGGGCGGGAAATTGTCGTAGTGGGGACATTTGGAGACGAATCGTCGTAGATGGGCTGTTTGGCGGGGAATTGTCGCAGTGGAGGCCATTTTGCGGGGAAATGTCGTGGGGACATTTTGGTGGGAATTATCGTAGCTGGGACATCTGGCGGGGAGTTGTCGCAGTTGGAATATTTGGCGGGAAATTATCGCAGTTGCGGACATTTGGCGGGAAATTGTGACAGTGGGGACATTTTGTGGAGAAATGTCGTAGGGGGGGCTTTTTACAGTGAGCCCATGCTTGTAAAATCGTGCCGAATTAGCCCAATTGTTCCCAGATAGTCTCCGCATGACCCAACATGTTTTAAAATCGTCACCACGAGTTTTCGTCACACTCAACAATGGGACATTGCTTAAAGCCTGATAACAAACATCACTATGTTTCTTGGCTCGCTCACTTTTTCTGTTCACTCATCCAAAAGACTTTGCCATTTTTTTTGGACAAAATCATCAGGCTCAAACAGGCGATGCAAAAGTCCCACGCTTTGAAGTAAGTTACTTCAAAGTGTGGGAAGATCCCCCCACACTTTGAAGTAAAAACTGAGTTTACTTCAAAGTGTGGGAAGATCCCCCCACACTTTGAAGTAAAAAATGGGTTTACTTCAAAGTGTGGGGCACATCCCCACACTTTGAAGTAATTTACTTCAAAGTGTGGGATTACTTCAAAGTGTGGTGCAACATACGTGGTCCTCATAACATGAGGAAGGGTGGTAGGTCTAGAACTATAATTTGAACAGCTTCCCAAAATGCATGATCTAACGAAAGTTGTGTCTAAAATGTACCTCATATATATCGTCTTTTTGCTGCATTGAAGTGATCATTGAAAACTTAGATCACAGTGCCCGTATTCAAAGATTTCTTGAAACATGTTGCTGTCAGAAACCCAAACCTTGCATTCAAAGCTTGTTTAATTGATATGATATGCACCCAAGCACACACTTCGTGTAGTATAGACATGGACTAGCTCATGCTTAGTGTACCTTGTGGTTTGGGTGGCTCTGCGTGTACAATTACGGAAATATATCAATTCAAAGGCTACGACACGCATAACTTAAATTGCATATTACAGCTTTCATTAAATGCAAAGCTTTGAAAGCAAGGTTTTGGGCTTCTCATGCCTCAGCTGTACTGTACAGCGGCTAACATGTAATAATAGTCCTTGTAGCCTGAACGTGAAAAAAAATTCAAGCGTACGACCGGGGCTATGTTATTTACACCGCCTTCATTTGTAAAAGGGTATGCACGAATGACTGGGTGGCCGAGTGGTAACGCACTTGCGCTAGGAAGCGAGAGGTTGCGAGTTCGACCCTGGGTCAGGGCGTTAGCAATTTTCTCCCCCCTTTCCTAACCTTGGTGGTGGGTTCAAGTGCTAGTCTTTCGGATGAGACAAAAAACCGAGGTCCCTTCGTGTACACTACATTGGGGTGTGCACGTTAAAGATCCCACGATTGACAAAAGGGTCTTTCCTGGCAAAATTGTATAGGCATAGATAAAAATGTCCACCAAAATACCCGTGTGACTTGGAATAATAGGCCGTGAAAAGTAGGATATGCGCCGAAATGGCTGCGATCTGCTGGCCGATGTGAATGCGTGATGTATTGTGTAAAAAAAAAATTCCATCTCACACGGCATAAATAAATCCCTGCGCCTTGAATATGTGCGCGATATAAATTGCATAAAAAAAATTTTTTTAAATAAAAATCCCTGCGCTTAGAACTGTAGGCCTACCTACGGAATACGCGCGATATAAGCCTCATATTGATTGATTGCTTGATTGAATGAGCGCTCCGACCACAATTAAACAAGTAATGAGGTTTTGCCCTATAGTCATTTCAAGCAATCGTTCCGCTAACCTTTCCCATTATCATCCTCTGCATTACCTGCTCTCATAGTAGCACGGAATCTGTTGTTCTACACTTAGTAAACTCTTCAGGTTAAGTGCGGGCGAGCGGTGATCCACATAGAGTTCACAGTGAGACTTTCTTTTAAGACAGTCCGGTTTAAGACTCCTTCTTTTTTAAGGCCGTGTTTTCTCTTTCAGATGTTCTTTTCATAATCAGTGTAAGCTAGTCTACCTCCATTTCTTTTAAACTGCCTCCTTTCCTCATCATCCATTTGAATACAAGGGGGAAAATAGACGTTAAGCCCACAGGTTTTGATATAAAAACATGTCTATTTTTTCGTAAAATAGAAATAAATCACGTCAACTAAGTTTGAAATAACAGCGGCTGTCTTGAGAAAACGGATGTTCAACGGCTGCCCAGATGGAATCCCAATGTGACGTTGACAGCGGATGACCCCCTGTGGAGTGATTCCGTCACTTTGTGGTTCTTTCCCTAAGTCCGCTTTTAACGGCGCCTGTCAACAGTTTTGTACTGCCATCATACCTCTAATCCCGTACGTTCCAATAATTCTATTTTCATTTCGACAGCCAACGGACACCTCGATTGAGACTCGCTGGCGGATTCAGTATTTGTGCGAACGAGCGTTGACACCCGGTTGAAAGGAAAGACTGCGACGACTTGACAGCGAGGTCGCATTTCAAGAGATGTCTTGGCGCTCTTCTGTGATTGACCGTACGACTCGCTTCTGTTGGCGTACATTTCACACCGTGGGCCCCGCGGTTACGAACTCGAACCCCAGGCAGTATACGCCGCAAACAAAAACATAGCTTGAAAACAAGATTGTGGGGATGAATAATGACAATATTAGTAGATGATTTTTACCAAGCGCAGAAATCCAGGGTAGCCCTGCTTCAAGCGGTGTACAACCAAGTTAAAAAGAAAATTAGTGACAACAATATTAACCCCAGCATGACACTAGGGGCCGCCGATCCCTCAGTTGCCAATCAAAACATCACCCTCGTAAACTGCACTTAGCGATTAATTAACGGGAAGACCAAGTGACCCGGAAGGTTCTTGTTAATTCAGGGCACAGTGACAGAGGGGGGTGATAATGGGTATACAGAAAGGTTCCAGGGGCGGATCAGTTCATTTTATGGGGGGGGTTTCCAAAAGTATATTGTGAAGATATGGGTGTGAAGGCGCGAAGCGCCGAGCCGACGGCGCGAAGCGCCTAGCTTGCTAGGGGGGTCCGGGGGCATGCCCCCCCGGAAAATTTTGAAAAAAAGGATGCAAAATGGTGCAAGCTGGTGCATTCTGAGGATGATCATTACCAGTTCCAGGCAGCAGATTTTGTCACTGATTAATACCCACAAAATTGAAACTCAACCCAAAAAAACACACAAAAATATTTTTATTTTTTGGCTGGGGGGGGGTTTCCGGAAACCCCAGAAACCCCCCCCTCGTCCGCCCCTGGATTCGGTTAAAGGCTGGTTGGGGATCGAGGCAGACGGGCGCAGTGGCGTGGTGGTAAGACGTCGGCCTCCTAATCGGGAGGTCGTGAGTTCGAATCCCGGTCGCTGCCGCCTGGTGGGTTAAGAGTGGAGATTTTTCCGATCTCCCAGGTAAACTTATATGTGCAGACCTGCTAGTGACTTAACCCCCTTCGTGTGTACACGCAAGCACAAGACCAAGTGCGCACGGAAAAGATCCTGTAATCCATGTCAGAGTTCGGTGAGTTATGGAAACACGAAAATACCCAGCATGCCTACTCAACGAAAGCGGAGTGAGCTGACTATGCTCTCAGAGTATAGTGTGGGGAACCCAAATGGGCAAACGAGCTCACACGTAACCAGAATATTCTGGAACGCTGAAGAAGAAGAGGATCGAGGCGCCTTAATATGTTTGTATCACCAACCCCTTCCCATTTTCTGCTTGTCTGTGTATCTGTTTTGTTTTTGTTTTGTTTCTTCGTTTCCTGAAATGAGTTAATGTATTTATTCCGCCATCATGCTAACCCTTGTTTTGTAATTACTATGATTGCTTAAAATAAGCATTATATGCTTGAGTATGTAATCATCCATGCATTGTTCTTGTCATGATTAAAATTGAATAAAGTTCTGTTTAAACCAATATGTTTGTAGAATTTCTCATATTGTGTTGTTGCTGCTGCTGCTGTCCGAGTTTACCCGGGCAAAATTTAATCAGTCCGTAATTCGATTTCAATTGTTTCGTTTATTAGGCTCTCAATCGTACAGGTGGCCAACGTCAAAGTAACATTCTTCAACAACACATCCCTCCCACCCACTCAACCCCCTCCCCCCCACCCCTCAACACCCCAACGCCCAACACTGATGAGAGTGTCGAGTTTTATTTTTCGCAGTTTCCAAAAGTACGATTGAAAAAGTTCGCAAACTTTGTGCACAAGCAAATGTCATACATCAATTCCCCATTCCCAGTGTCAAAAGATCGCTTTAGCAGCGGATAAGCACCATAAATTTTGAAGTGGCATCAGCAAAGCGAAGATGGGCCGCTTTCGCTCTGATGAGGCTTTTGTCCATCGCTGTTACGCCTCACTGACTGCGGTTCAGTTGGGCGTAAAAAGAGGCGTGGTTATGGGACAAAAGGGCCCGCGCGTCAGACTGATAAAAGTCCAATTTAAAAAGCTTTAGACCCTAACGGTTGATGGACCGTTGGATTTAAAGGAACAGTCCCACGAAAAGAGTTCTGCTCAATATCACAGATATGTTCATTTAGGCTTTTTACGTGGAGTAAAACATCCCTCCGCTTGGACACATACCACACATCAAGTTCCTCACTGCTTCCTAATGCGAGTTGGACTGTTTAAAAAAAAAAAGATTTTGTAGGTTGACAATAGAATTATTTTCTGTACGGATCCAACTCTATACGTTAAGTAGATAGACTGTTGGCTTTTGGCAGGATTGTGTGTTTGAGAGACGGTGTTGTCTGTATTTGTCCCATGTAAACGCCTGAACAGATCAAAGATCAATCAATCAATATGAGGCTTATGTCACACGCTTTCCTTCTTTGCCACTACTAAAGCAAACGTGTGCAAGATTGTATGTTACACGCTTTGGAGCATGTGCAAGAACGGATTCAAACTCGAAATCGTCCCCCCAAAAACCCCAAAATGCACACACGACTTTTATTTCTCCTGCTGTTATCGTTTCTTCTCTTTACAAATTCTTCAACGCTCAGAATACTGAAAACGGCATCCCAGACGACAGTACTGTTTCCATACGCGAATTTAGCTGCCCTTGGAAAGTGGCTCGCTCAGGAGGCCTGTTAGTCTGACACTATAAGGACAGAGTTGTGAACATAGATGACAAAGATCCCGGAAAGAACAAACATTTCGCGGATGCAGACACAGAAAGACGTCATGAAGATTGCGATGCTTCAAAAGATACAGACTGTGACGATGACTGTGACGTCATTCACATATACCGAGACGTCATTTATAGTTGTTCGGTCACTTTCGTCAAAAAGTAGATCTCTCCACAATGGCTGCTCCTGTGTTTAGGTTTATCAAGCGTGAGTACGCAAAACGTGTTTGTTCTCTCCTCTGTTGAAGCTGTGAGACATAATCGCCATTACGAGCTAGTCGTGTGACAGAGAGTTTTCTTGCACACTCGACTGCTGCTGTTTCACTCCGGCTAAAGCCGTCGTGAAACATCTACAGTCTCGTGTGCAAGAAAACTCTCTGTCACACGACTAGCTCGTAATAGCGGGTAATATCGCGCGTATTTCGTGGGTACAGTTCTAAGCGCAGGAATTTATTTTTTTATTTTTATTTTATGCAATTTATATCGCGCACATATTTAAGGCGCAGGGATTTATTTATGCCGTGTGAGATGGAATATTTTTACACAATACATTACGCATTCACATCGGCCAGCAGATCGCAGCCATTTCGGCGCATATCCTACTTTTCACGGCCTATTATTCCAAGTCACACGGGTATTTAGGTGGACATTTTTATCTATGCCTACACAATTTTGCCAGGAAAGACCCTTTTGTCAATCGTGGGATCTTTAACGTGCACACCCCAATGTAGTGTACACGAAGGGACCTCGGTTTTTCGTCTCATCCGAAAGACTAGCACTTGAACCCACCACCTAGGTTAGGAAAGGGGGGAGAAAATTGCTAACGCCTTGACCCAGGGTCGAACTCGCAACCTCTCGCTTCCGAGCGCAAGTGCGTTACCACTCGGCCACCCAGTCCTGATGGCGAGCAGAATCGTTTACATGGGAAGGACTATGCCTTTGAGGGGTTTGAATTCGATAGATGTATGCAAAAGTGTATGAACGTGTGTGTGTGAAAGAGTGGGTACCACTGTGCCTGGTTTTCGCCTCTCTTGAATCTATGAAGGGTAAAGTGTAAGATTCAACTGCCACTTTCCTTTCTGGGTAATCATCATGTAAACCACACACACACACATACACACACGAACGAACGCACGCACACACACACACACACACACGCACGCACGCACGCACGCACGCACATACACACATATCCTTGGCATTCGATGTCAGTAATCCCACACGTTTTGGGCTTATTTTTGTGGGCCACAAACGCGAAATGTGCCTCACAAATTTTTGGGCTTATTTTTGTGGGGCACATTTTGGTTTTGTGGGCCACAAACTGTATTTGTGGAGCATAAAATAAGGGGCACAAATTAAGCTTCATAAAAAATAAGGACAAATATTTGTGGGGCTTAAACAGTGTTTTTGGCCAAAAAAATGTTTTGGGCTCTTTTTTTTCCTCCTTATTTTGGACGTTGAGCGTGGTTTTCAGACCTACTGCGTTTCGGTTTTTAGTTAATGGCGGTCGAAGGCGATCTGTTTGGACAGAATCTCCAATGGCAATGGTGTTTGCTAATGCGAGAGAATTGGGACGGGCGAACCTTTGCATATTAACCAGAGGTAAGTTTCCATGTTTCGTTTCATAACTGAGAGTGGGTTTATGGTAGTATGTGTTGCAACAGGTGTCATTTCGACTCACTCGAGTCACTGTCAGTGTCACTGTGACTGTCAGTCCACAGGCGCAAGGTATCGTTCACTGAACCAACACGTAGTTGCCCTGTACAGGGATTTTCTCATTAATTTGAAGAAGAAGATTATCACTACCACGTTTTTGCAACCTCTTTTCAAGGTGCATGATCATAATATTTTATAAATTCTTTTTGTTTTTAAAGATTGAGTCTAACTTGAAATACTCAAATAGGTAACCTTCTGATCGGCCGTTCCCAATTATTTTACTTGCAGGTTGGCATCAATCAGAAGAGAGCTAGAGCTAGTATGTTCAACTTCAAGGTCTCCTCTCAGCTGAAAAAGCCAACCGATTGCTGCATGATCTTGAGGCTGTCACTGACAGAAGTAAAATATTTGATGCCACTGCCGCAAATCAGGTAAGAGTAAGGCGAAGAGGTTTTATTATGTACAACTGTCAGTGTTATGATGTACAGTGTGTTTTTTCCTTCCCCTCCCTTACATTCTCAAGTTCTGGTCAGAATAACTCATATGGAGGTGTGTGTGTGACTGTGAGCAAGACTGGAAGAGTGTTTTCATTTTATTTTTATAATTCATGTTCAGGGATAATAATAAAATAATGAACACCTAAGAGTCCAAACCACAGAACTGCTCGAACCTCTTAGCTTTATTTCACCAGTAAGATGATCATGCAGTTCCTCCAGTATTAGAATCATTTTTAATACTAGAAGCGCATGACTTTCAGTGTGTACCTTTAAGTTTAATAAAGTACAATGTATTGCTGTAAACAGTCACTCACTCACTCACTGTCAGGATATATCTCATTCTCAGTGAAACTGTGTGTCAAGTTCTATTATTTTTTTCCTTTGTGCTCTACACACATGCATACATGTTATACATACATGTTATGTAATATGCATGTATATATATGCACACATCAACTTGTCTACATTGTATGTCTGTCACTCTATCAGTCTATGTGAACAGATTCAGTTCACTGATTCAGTCAAAACTTCACTAAATGTAAAAGGACTTATAAAATTTTATATTCTAGAAAGATATCAATGCCACTGTCCACAGTATCATAAGAATCAAGCGTTAATGTTGGTTTGGTCGTCTGTTGTCGTTTTTTGTTGTTGTTGTTTTATGGGGGAGGGTGCAGTGTGTAAATTCATCTGGTTCTGTGGACAGTGTGTTTGTTGTTCCTCCACATAGCTAAATATCATACTGCATGTAGCTCCTAGTACTACTTGTCCTGTCAACTAACTGTTTTAAATTTGTTGCTCAGAGGAATGTTACTTCAGCCAATATTATATATTACAGGTTGGCATCGATCCGGCACAGTGGAAGAAGCAGATTGATTCCTTCATGATCGGGAGGCTGTCAAGACTCAAATGGGAAATATTTCATGCTAATGGCAATTCAGGTAAGAGTTCTGCTACATGATCATATTGTGTTTTATGCTCCCTCTCAGTCTCAAGTTCTGGTTACATTCTGACTGTTGGTGTGTGTTTGTGTGTGAGAACCGAAGTGTGTTTGTGTGTGTGTGTGTGTGTGTGTGTGTTTGATTTTCCCTGGCCAGTCAGGAGAGCTGCCAGACATTAATAGTAATAATACCTGCAGATTTTTCTAGCCCTGCAGATTGATGTTACAGACCTTTGCTTTGCTTTTTGAATTTGATAGCAAGCGCTGACAGGGAATGTGTCTTCTATATTTCATATTAAAAAGTAGGCATTGGAACTTGTCTATCAGGGAATTAGAATGTTTACGCTCTTGGCATTTATGTGGGTTTAGTGTGTGTGTGTGTGTCAGTTACAAACACAATTTACTCCTTACTCATACTTAAAACTTGTTCTTGTCATTGTGTTTGAATTTAAGATCAGTTCCTTTGTCATTCATTTGTCAGTAGGGACAGAAGATGACGAAGACCTGGCCAGTGAATGTGGATGAAAAGCAGTGCTATCCAGGTCCAGCTGTGATCGATGGGGAAACTACAGCAACAGCGGCAGTAAATGTCCACTCAGTATTGGTTGTACTGAGCTTTACAACTTGTTGCTATTGTAAATTTGTGTCAATGTTTTAAAGGCCCACTACGCCTCATTTAAAAAGTTGTCCTCACCTTTAACATGGGATAAGACCATCCCTCCACTTGGTCACAGACCAAAAATCAACACTTTGACTGCTTTCTGTAGTGAGGTAGATGTTTTGGTGGTTGCGGTGAATTTATTTTTTCTTTCGAAGAAGCTGTACCTGAATGTATTCTTTAAAAAGATACCACTCTGCATAGAGAGCCTTGAGGCAGTTCATTATATTTAGTCAAGTTTTGACTAAATATTTTAACATCGAGGGGGAATCGAAACGAGGGTCGTGGTGTATGTGCGTCTGTCTGTCTGTCTGTCTGTCTGTGTGTGTGTGTGTGTAGAGCGATTCAGACTAAACTACTTGACCGATCTTTATGAAATTTGACATGAGAGTTCCTGGGTATGAAATCCCCGAACGTTTTTTTCATTTTTTGGATAAATGTCTTTGATGACGTCATATCCGGCTTTTTGTGAAAGTTGAGGCGGCACTGTCACGCCCTCATTTTTCAACCAAATTGGTTGAAATTTTGGTCAAGTAATCTTCGACGAAGCCCGGACTTCGGTATTGCATTTCAGCTTGGTGGCTTAAAAATTAATTTCATTAAAAATCGGAAAATTTAAAAAAAAAATAAAAATTTATAAAACGATCCAAATTTACGTTTATCTTATTCTCCATAATTTGCTGATTCCAAAAACATATAAATATGTTATATTCGGATTAAAAATAAGCTCTGAAAATTAAATATATAAAAATTATTATCAAAATTAAATTGTCCAAATCAATTTAAAAACACCTTCATCTTATTCCTTGTCGGTTCCTGATTCCAAAAACATATAGATATGATATGTTTGGATTAAAAACACGCTCAGAAAGTTAAAACAAAGAGAGGTACAGAAAAGCGTGCTATCCTTCTTAGCGCAACTACTACCCCGCTCTTCTTGTCAATTTCACTGCCTATGCCGTGAGCGGTGGACTACGAGTATACGGTCTTGCTGCGTTGCATTGCGTTCAGTTTCATTCTGTGAGTTCGACAGCTACTTGACTAAATATTGTATTTTCGCCTTACGCGACTTGTTTTTGGTATGCAACTATTAGTGCCCGTATGGTCTTATTTCATGTAAAAGCCTCGGGGATGTCGTCAGGCGTCCGACATAGACAGATTGAAAGGCTCAGATGTCTGATTCACATAGCCGCATGGCGGTCAGATGTGATCATGTCCTATCGTTTTGAACTGAGCGCTGTCATTGTCCTATAAGAACTCTATTCCTTCGGACAGCGCACTATTCTATATTTTTCTCTCAAGATACACATTTTCAAAAAGCGACCGAGCACTCTCTCGTATTTGTGCACTGAAGTTGTGCAGTGCGGATCTTGTGTTTTCGGGAATTCCAAACCGTTTGTGATATGGGCTGTTTGGGCACACCTGTCTGCAGCACATTAAAGTTAGGAGTACGGGAGACAACTCCAACTGACCATAAGTCTTGCATCTGCTTTTGGTTTCAGTTCAAGACATTTTGACGAAGCGCATTGAATTATGCCACCGAAATAAAACTAAGGCCTGTCCACTTACAAAAATTGCTCGGTCAAAGTACAGTAAATCTTACATTTTGTTAAGGAAATGTGCGGCAGTAAAATTGAATTTGGAGAATACATGGAATAACCTGGTTTTCTGGGAAGTGACATAAAAATAAATAGAACAATTGTGAATACTTCTTCTTCTTCTTCTGTGTTTGTGGGCTGAAACTCCCACGTACACTCATGTTTTTGTACGAGTGGATTTTTACCTGTATGACCGTTTTTACCCCGCCATTTAGGCAGCCATACGCCGCTTTCGGAGGATTGTGAATACTGATCGACATAGAGTGCCGTTGCTATGGAAACAGTCGTTACATTGGATTTCTAGGAAACAGTTTAACACTAACAGCGACATAATACATCAGAAATTCCTAATATTTGGCACAAAGGTGCACATGTATCGTATCAACAATCATATAGAACGATTTTTTTTACAACAGACTACAGTTGAATTTTGATATCTTTTGTCATAAGAATGAACGAATTTCTCACTGCATATTCATTACAATACCCCCCGCGGGTTAGGGGGAGTCCCATATTGGTTGGGACGAGAAAGAATTTACCTGATGCTACCCAGCATGTCGTAAGAGGCGACTAACGGTTCTGTTTCTCCTTTTACCCTTGTGAAGTGTTTTTTGTTTAGAATATAGTCAATGTTTGTAAAGATTTTAGTCAAGCAGTATGTAAGAAATGTTAAGTTTTTTGTACTGGAAACTTGCATTCTCCCAGTAAGGTCATATATTGTACTACGTTGCAAGCCCCTGGAGCAATTTTTTGATTGGTGCTTTTGTGAACAAGAAACAATTAACAAGTGGCTCTATCCCATCTCCCCCCTTTCCCCTATCCCATCTCCCCCCTTTCCCCGTCGCGATATAACCTTGAATGGTTGAAAACGACGTTAAACACCAAATAAAGAAAGAAAGATTCATTACAATAATTAATTTAAATTCAACTGTAGTTGTTTAAAAAAAAAAACACGTTCTATATGATTGTAGATATAATACATGTGTATCCTTGTGCCAAATATTATGAATTTCTGATGTATGATGTTGCTGTAAAGCCGTTTTCTAGAAATCCCATTTGACGCTGTAAATGCCAGTTTTCATCGCAACAGCCGTCAATATCCATCCACAATGTTTTCATTCATTTTAATGTCACTTCAATAACTACCCAGAAAACTAAGTTATTCCTTGACTGTATTCTTCAAGTTTAAGTTTGGTAATTTTACTGCCGCACATTGCCTTAAATCATAAATAAAGGGTTCCAGTAACATACCTTTCTTCTTTATTGATTATGAACTTTGGAAGATTAGATGTTGGATCTGTTTTTAAAAAATATTTCCTTGATGTGTTGTACTAAGATCAACCGTCTGCTTGGACATATACTAAAGATCCACTACCTGGCTGCTGTCTGCGGAAAATCGATTAATTCATAGAAAAATATGCCTTTCAGGGAAGCAGCTAGCCGGTTGACTGTACATGTGTTTGTGTAGAGGTGTTCTTATTGCATGTTCAAGCCAGGACAGATGGTGACCTGAAACATTTACACATTACATATGTATGCAGGACTGCTACTTTTAAGCTTAGGTGCAAGTGACGAAGTGTGATGATATATTTGTTTGACTGATTATGGGCATTAAAATAAAACTGCAAAAAGAATACTTACACTTGAGATCTGATTTTGTGTGTGTGTGTGTGCGCATGAGGGTGTGTGTGGGCAATTTGACATACTTGCAGAAGAAACAAACAGAGGTAACTGATAAACTGCATTTATTAACACAAAGATGTAAACAAAGTGAGTTCACACATTTCACAAAAGTAAAACAAGGCAGTCTCACATGCATTCACAATATTTAGTACTCGACTCGCATGAATGGCCAAAGATTATAGGCTGAGAATGCAAGTTCTAATTTGGCACATTTGTACATGTAGCTGCATCCGCTAGACATATATATATATCCATCTTACAATAAAAAAAACTACCGTAGTGGTTAGGACATCTGCCTGAAAATCTAGGTCCTAGGTTCGAATCTCTACAGAGGCATTTAATTTTTCCCCTTGGTTGAAATAAAAAATGCTCAATCCAGAGAGAGCAACCGTAAAGTTACCAGGGTAAAAGTAAAGCGTTGAATGCAGCTATGAAGGTCATGCCAGCAGTGTGGGTCAAGATTCAGGCCGCCTTCTATGCACAGAATTCGGTGTAGGATTCTCAGCTCTATCTTTACAAACACATAATCCCCAATAGTCATACAGTGGAACCCCCCTTTTAAGACCCCCTCCATTTTAAGACCTTGTTTTCTCAGACTTTCTGTTCATAACCTCTGTAAATTTTAAATTTTACCTCCATTTTAAGACCCCCTTCTTTTTAAGACCTGATTTTCTCAGATTTTTGGAGGTCTTAAAAGGGGGGTTCCACTGTAGCTGTAAGACATAATTTTGTTTAAAACTCTTATACCTTTTGGGGGAAATAAATTAATAAGAAAAGACATCACCACACAAGAAGTCAGGGTGCTGACTTTAGCTATGTGACCAAGTGGAAGGATTTTCTTATCCCATGCAAAAAGCCTGATGAAGGTCTGACACAGTGAGGTGAAGTGTTTTAATGAGGCAGAGCAGGCCTTTAAAAAATAAGTTCACCACATCCAAGTGAAAGACACAATCTTGGCAAACTGTATTAAAAAAGCAACATTTCAGCACAACATAAGAATGAATTGAACCATCCAGGATGCACCAGAACGACCCAAAAACAGAATCAATGAAAATCTTAAACAAGATAAAGTACTGACTAGGATTCAAAGGAAGAAAAATTCATGGGTTAACACATTTCATGTGCATAATGCAGTTAAAAGATCTAAATTCTAATATTGCAAACAAAGTCTATACATGAACACGCATTGACCGAAACATACACACACATCTCCCAAAGCTAAGCCTGTGTGTAAAATACTGCCTGTGAACAACTTAACTTAAAGCACTCAAACAACATAAAAGTCTAAGATAATATCACTTTATGTAGTAAAAACAAACAAACCGCTGTTTGCTGTAAGAAAATATCTGCATACCAAACACTACCTGTATTTAGTTGAATTGACAACTTACATTTATAAGTCAAAATGTACCCTTTGATCCACATCGCACCACACATTATTTGTGTAGAATGTTATTGTTAATGTGTTACATGTTCATTTCACCACAAAGGCAACAGAAAACCTCTGTAAGTGTCAGCATATTCAGATGGACTATATTAAAGCAGTTCTGGTAGCTCCGTCAGCACATAATGGACTGAATCTGATCATCATCCTCAGCAAAGCCAGGCACCACTCTGCAAGCTGCCTGCACATCATATCTCGGCACCTCACTTCCTGGAAAATACAGAAAATGTATTACTGAGCACATCCAGACTTTGCTGTGCACTGATGGGGATATGTTTTGGGTATCGAGAAGAGGGTGTGGGGTGCGGGAAGGTAGGTAGGAGGTAATACTTGTTCTTCACAAGATCAGTGGGATGGAGAATGGTGGGGGTGATACTGACAGTGACAACTATGAACTAAACTGTAAACCTTATTCTGTAATATTACAGGTGCCATCATTTCTTCCTGTGAAAACCATTTATTTCATGGATATAATAGATATATATACTTTCATCATTAAAATTAAAAAGATAATCTTTCATCTTAAAATTAAAAAGACTTCCTCACAAGAACCTTTCTAACGACATGATATCTTGTTATGCTGCTGATGTGAGCGGCTTTTCTGGAATGTGATGGAAAGTTACTATTTTTTTAAATTCAGCATGAGCCTTCATCCCACACACATTCCCTATTTAGCGTTGACACCTTACAGTTTTGTTGAGAAATGTGATGTGAATTCATTCAGAAAATTCTAACTCTGCGCAGGGGCAGTCAGGGTGTTGGATGTAGAAGTAGGTATCCAAGTACACAGGCGGTATTACAATTTACATTGTAACTCTTATTCCATGTAAAAAAAAAAAAAACTATAAAAAAACAACTTGCCAGATCTGTGATTGTGAACCAAGGAAAGGACTGACTGTATTTAAAATAATTCCAGTAATGAGTAAATCTTTCATTCTAGCTATTTCATGTTTTACTTTCTTGCATCACAATAGTTCAATGTTCATACAAACAGTATAATGCACTTTATGAGTATAGGGTTGCAACAAACTTTAAGATGGGAAGGAGAGAGAAAATAAAGATATTTGTACCATTATGTATATAAAGTACCATGCACAGTATTACTATGCATCTTCAAATACATGTATGAATAATTTCATCTACAAAGTACTTGTTATTCAATTTACAAAGAACAAAAGACTGCTGAATGATCTACATCAGTACATGTTTATAGCTTCAGACTACCATCACCAATACCCAATGTTACATACATGTATATTTTACCATACAGATTTGACAAGCAAAAGCTGTAAGTGGTAAAGAAATGTGTAACTTACTCTTCAGGAGTAGTCTGTAATGTAAAGCACCACGCCAAGTCATCCTGATATCTCTCCAGTACATGTATGCATCCATGTTTAAAGGTAAACTGTTGGAACTGGAAG